>NC_140288.1:14170902-14235902 GCF_964030765.1 Micromesistius poutassou
ACGTAAAGACTGATAGACAGATGCAAAATAATGAGCCCAGCCGTGAAAAGAGGGGGAAGAGAAGAAGGAATCTAAGCAAGACAGAGGGGTCTCGAGGGAGGAGGCGAGAGGAGGAACTCACAGATCGAACAGCAGGTAGTGGAAACCTTCCTCCGAAATACTGTCATGAAGACGAACTGCAAACCAGCACAGAGAGAGGAGGGAGACGGGATTAAAACACAAGAGGAACGACTGCAGCATGTGACAGAGGGGATGCGGGAAAAAAAAAAAAGGGTCCAAATGTCAAAAATATAAGAAATGAGATAATTAGGATGATGCTATTTCTGATAGGGACAGTGTCAGTCGCGTTGCGCCCCAAAGGGCTTATTTTAAAATAAGAGCGCTCAGACTCACCGATGTTGGAGTGTTTCAGCAACCGACAGATCCTGGCCTCGCGGTCCAGTTTCTGGTGGTCTAGGAGAGATTCCAGGCAAGAGGGGTTGATCACAACAACACGTAAACAACACATTCATCATAACACCGCCTCACGTCATGTACAGTGCAGAGTGTGTGTGTGTGTGTGTGTGTGTGTGTGGGGGGGGGGGGGGGGGAGGTGTGTAACTGTGCGTTCACACCAAAAGACACAAATGTCGCCGTGTAGCGCGACACAGCAAATGTTGTAGCGCGACACAGCGAAATCTGTCGCTGTGCTTATGTGTGCTTATTTGTGTGCACTTAACGTGTCGCGGGGCGAATTTTGTCGCGGAGCGTTTTGCCTGCCAACGGTCATTCATGCCAATTCATTCTCATCAACCATGGCCGAGATGTGTGTCTGTACCTGTTGTGGAAGAGGGAGAGACGTCGGAATGCCGTCGTTTATGGGTTAATAATATAATCCGGAGGCGCACACCGCTTTGTGCCATGATATTATATATATCGTATATATTATATAGATATTTATATATTATATATAGATATAGCGCTCCGGGAGTCACAAACGGCAACAATAACTTTCTCCTCCAAGCTGCGGTTCACTGAACGGTTGAACGGTGATTGGCTGTTTTACGTTACTTCACCCAGGGAGTGAACTGATTGGCTGTTACTTGACGTCACCCAGGGAGTGAACGCTGATTGGCTGTTTTACGTTACTTCACCCACGTTACCCACAGGCAGTGAACGCTGATTGGCTGTTTCAACGCGAATGCCGCGGAAAAGTTGAAATATTTCAACTTCTGCGACATCTGTCGCTCATTTGCGCGACAAAATCCACGTGAACGCGCCCGCCCGTCTTGGGGAAAACTGTCGCCCCGTCAATCAAATCTTGTCGCGGGTCCCGGCGACAAAAAGTGTCGCCCTATACGCGTCTCTACGTTCACTTAACATTGAAACGTGTCGCGGGGCGAAGTGCGGTGTGAACACACAGTTAGTGCCTCAACTCAACGCGCTGGCTGAGGTCAACCAGAAGAGGATCTAGCTATGAACAGCATTTTCTATATTTATGCAGCATTTTCTCTTTTTAGTCCTAGTGACGAAAAACAAAGAAAGTGTCACGCATAAACGACACATAAACAACCCAAAATAATCGATATAGACCCACAAAAAAAAAACACACAAAAGAAAACACAAATACAGACAAAACTAAAACCAAAACGCCCTGGAGCCCGTCGACATTTCAACGTGTGCGCCGTATGGATTCGGGCAGTCTCGTGTCAAAGACCCCTCCCCCTTGTGGTTGTTTTGTTTATGAAGCGAGAGAGAGAGAGAGAGAGAGAGAGAGAGAGAGAGAGGGAGAGAGAGGGATCGTTTGTGTGAAGGAACAGAGATGCTCTGATCCGTTTGGGTTGAGTTAACCACAGAGCTGCTCCTCTCTTTGTGTTTCAGAGACAGACGGTTGGAAGCAGACAGCTCTCGACTGTCCTGCCAGGGCTCTCTAGTTTAGAGGAAATCAAACAACTGGGATGGCTCTCACTCTCTCACACACACACTCACACACACACACACACAACCACACAACCACACACAACCACACACACAGACACACCATTGTTTTGTTGTTGCGTAAATACACTTTGACGTGAATCCAGATGGAACTGTAATAGAAGCAGATGAAGTCAGCAGGTTTGCGTTCACAGTGACACCTCCTCACGGTGCCATTTTGGCAATTTCCCTTGGCTCTTTGCAGCATTATTAAGCCTGTTTAGAAAACCCTTGTGACACTTCAGGCGGCCTTTATGTCCAACTAGCCTCCGTCAGAGGAAAACAGAAGTGGAATCAAACACTCACAGCGCCTGAAAACATGCCCATCCGACCCCAGACCAGGGACAACACCGCCGCCCCGGTCATCGGCTCCGGGTCGGTCATTCGAGCCGTTGAACACCCCCACCACGGTGTCATGTATTTCAGCAAAGGTTGATTCTAAATGTTTCGTGAATGCATTTCAAACCCCAATGTCGGCGCGGGACCGCCCCCCGTGGACGACATGCTCACCTCTGGCCGAGAGCTTCTTGGTGTTGATGATCTTGGCCGCGTACTCTTGGCCCGAGCAGAGTTTGACACAGCGGCGCACCACTGAGAAGGCTCCCCTGGGGAACGAAGGGGGGGGGGGGCAGGAGACAGAAGAGAATGACGACGGGAGACAGGAGTTCAGCGTGCCTTCCCCGCCGGCTGAGTCAGCGCTATACACGCTCGCTTTCGAAGCGCCTATAGCCGCCGACTTAAGCCACCAGTTTAAGCCACCAACTTAGCCCTAAGAGAGGACGGAGGGCTGCACGACAAGCACAGGTCTCTCTGGACATTTTGAAGGTCTTTAAAGTGATTCTGTTCACATTGTTGCTGCTGGTTTGACTCCTTTATGTTTGTAGCACTCTGGGGAAGAGTTTAAAGAGACCTCATTTAAAACCGTTAGACCTTGAGACACAGTGCCTTATTGGGTTTGTGTGTGTGTGTGTCCTAATATGCTGGGAGTGTGTGTGTGTGTGTGTGTGTGTGTGTGTGTGTGTGTGTGTGTGTGTGTGTGTGTGTGTGTGTGTGTGTGTGTGTGTGTGTGTGTGTGTGTGTGTGTGTGTGTGTGTGTGTGTGGGCCAGTCTACCTAAACCTCTCTGTAGACAGGTATTTTCATACCTGTCTACAGAGACAGGTATTAGCCCAAACTAATCAAAGACAAACAGAAATAACAGACCATTTTGTTTCACTCGTTCTAATTATAGCTCATCTTTGGTTTGTTATGTAATAATAAAAAAAATACTTGAGTGAAAGCCCTGTCTCCTAAAACACTTCGGCACGTTTAGACGGTTATGGGAATGGAAGTACATGGGGGCCAAACAGAAGGCTGTTTACATCACGACGGCTTCACGGTTCAACCTGTGCGAACATGCATTAATAGAATTTGCTAAAACACAAAGCCAAGCCATCCTGTTTTTCCACTAGTTGGCTACAGGCTCACATTTTAAAAGCCACTCTTCCGCTTTCTTCGCACGAAGCTAAGAACCCATTTCCCTGACAGTCCACCAGAAACACGTCTATCGTCATGAATAATAAATCGAGTCGAATGAATATTGTTTATTTTTTATTTCATTTTTTTGGGGGGGGGTTGATAGTGTTTGTACAAGCAGGGTACATCTTCCCTCCCACGCATCACCAGAGAGACATACAAAACATCTGCTTCGACACGTTCTGCCGTTTGGGCATCATCCATCCGTCCGTCCATCATCAATTCTTCTGTCCGTCCATCATCCATCCGTCCACGGGCATTCAACCAACACCTCATTAGTGAGCCAGCGCGGGGGTATCCCTCGCTTCTCCCCCTCTACAGTGGTCGAACACACACACACACACACACACACACTGACGTTCCCCGCATATAAGGACACACACAAGCACGGACACGCACACACACGCACATACACACGCTCCTCGGATATAAGGAGCAGGGAAAGAGGCAAAGTAAAAATACATATTGCCTATAGCCATTTGCGAATCTATAAGGGAAACAATGAATAACTTCAAAGATGTAATTTCTGCACCCACGCTCAAAAAGCCGTTGGATGGATCAGGGTAATTATCATAGGATGAACTGATGCTGTACCGACCCATGCACCAGCAGACACTACAGCGCTATTGCAGTCCGTGGGACTTTCCGCACAAGCGATTCGGAACGTTAGCATGCGTAAATTAGCGGTCTAAAAAGTGAAACTCTTGGATTTTAATAAAGGGGAGAGTTTGTCCAAACAATTTGGGGGTAAAGCCATTAAAAGAGAGACCGAGAGGGGGTGCTCGGTCTGTTTTAAAGGGACGCATCTCCATCTCCCTCCACACTATTCTGCAGATGTGCATTCCCCGGACCTCGCAGATTTACAATCGGGTGGTAAAGTAGGAGTTAATAAACATGTAAGGAGGTCTTACTTGCCAAGTTCTTCATAAAGCTGGAATTCATCTGTAAAACGTGTGCAAGTAGTCACTGCCATATTTCTCCCGTGCTGCTCAAGCCCGAAATAGACGGTCATGCAGCGCTCTATGGTACCCAGTCTCCGCCCACACCAAACCCCGCCCACACCACGCCACGCCCACCGCTAACTCTCCGTCCCCGCGTCGCTCACGGACCTACCGTCGCTCCACCGCATGCATGTGCCCAAAAAGCTATTTATGAATAGCTGCGTTACAGCAAGAGCCGTGAAGAAATAAGATACACTGCAATGCCTTAGCCCTGTTTACAAATAACATAAATGGGGTGATGATGAGAAACAGCAATAACGTGGTTAGGATGCAAAAATAGCCAAGAAACTGACTGATGATTGATAGGCCTATCTTGCGGTTGGAACGCCACAACCTGGGCTCTTGGAGGCTTTTAAATTGAATGATTCGAGTTAGTTTACTTTTTAGTAATTAAGAAGTCACTCTGACGTTACAATGAATACAGATGGAGCTCTTTAAGGAGTAAGTGGGAGATGGATGGCTCCGATTACAGGATACAGCAACCCCACTTTCCTGCCATTTAGGCGCTATGGTTAGGGATTTATCTTGTGGATTGTTTCTTCATTGGGAGCATCTCACAACGCACTGATGTTTAGCATTGAACAACAGTTGCGTCTGATATCAAGTAATAAATAACTACTCAACTATTGAGTAGCATCTTAGGATTTTGTAATAGTGTGTTAAGTGTTATTTACATAATTTCTCAACTAATACTCACCACAATTTAAGAAGTACGGATACATTTTAAACATAATGACTGAAACCTCTAACTTAACATACTTGAATCACCATCAAAGTGGAAACGGGTCCATTATATTCATAACCATTTAATATTTTCACACTCATTTTTCACACACAAAAGCAAAAAAAAAAAACAGGCAGAAAGGCAAACCAACACGTGAATTCAACCATCGACTCGATCCTCTCACCTCCAACAGTGGATAAATAAAGTTCAATATTCTAACTCAGTCAAGACTTTTTTTGGGTGAAGACCATACATTTGAGGTTTCCGGTGAGCTGGTGACAAAGAGGCTCAACATGTATACGGACTCGAACAAACGTGATAAAAATAAACAAATAAAAACGCATTTAAAAATCAGTAGGACATTTTTAAAGCCAGGCACTGAAGTCCTCATCACGGGCACGGCTTTCTTACCCTCACACCTTGTTTTGTTCCTAATACCCCCCCCCCCCCCCCCCTTCGCTTTCTAACCCGTGCCCTGAAATAGCAACAGTTTGTAAGTTACCCCCTCGGTGTCCACGCGTGGGGGGGGGGTGCGTTTGGTTTAGAACTGCACCGCGCTGGGGGGGATGTCGAACATGGTGGGGTCGAACTGCTGCCCTCGGAACGGAGAGCCCTCGGCGTCCCACCCCTTCTTCAGCATGTCGTGCACCTTCTGTGGGGAAAACAAACGCACCTTTAAAAGACAGCGTGCATGACGGGTCCGATGAGTTTATCCGCCGATAGAACAGAGGAACGCCACAATAAAAGCCCCATGCCGGTTCCAACCTCACTCCAAAACGAAAATGACTTCTATGCGGTCTGCTCCGCTCATGCCCGCTAATCGACTCACACACAGCTGAGCTGGCGTCACGTCGCTTTGTCACTTTAGCATCCACTCAAATGCTAAAGGCCAAGTATTATTTTCCTCTGCCAATGCATTAACTAGTCATGTAGCGGACTCTTTCATCCAGAGTCAGACGCATTTAGGAGTGGCTAGGCGATGAGCTTTCGTGCGCAAGATGAGTAACGCGTGACACTGCGGCCGGACCCACTGCCCACGAGCTGGGGCTGGACCGGGGGGGCTTGAGGACATGGGGGGGTTTCCTGGGTGTGTGGAACGTACCATCTCGTGGCTCTGGGGCTTCCCCTGGAGCTTCTGGTGGTAGTCGAAGGAGAGGCGGTCCAGAACGGCGTGCTCCTCCTCGTCTACCGACGCCATGCCGCGCTCCCGGTTGATCTGGTTAATGTCGATCTCCTTCTCGCCTTTCAGCACCGCGTTCCACCACACCTCCCCGACCTTACTGAGAGACAGCTGGCGATGGGAGAGGAACGCGGGGAGTTAGTTTGGTACTGGCAATCAGGGATCTGGTGGTAGAATTCGGTTGGCAACTAGAGTGGGGTGTGTGTGTGTGTGTCTCTCCTTGTGTGTGTGTGTGTGTGTGTGTCTCTCCTTGTGTGTGTGTGTGTGTGTGTGTGTGTGTGTGTGTGTGTGTGTGTGTGTGTGTGTGTGTGTGTGTGTGTGTGTGTGTGTGTGTGTGTGTGTGTGTGTGTGTGTGTCTCTCCCTGTGTGTGTCTCTCCCTGTGTGTGTGTCTCTCCCTGTGTGTGTGTGTGTGTCTCCCTGTGTGTGTGTGTGTGTCTCCCTGTGTGTGTGTCTCTCCCTGTGTGTGTGTGTGTGTGTGTCTCTCCGTGTGTGTGAGTGTGTGTCTCTCCGTGTGTGTGTGTGTGTGTGTGTGTGTGTCTCTCCCTGTGTGTGTGTGTGTGTGTGTGTGTGTGTGTGTCTCTCCCTGTGTGTGTGTGTGTGTGTGTGTGTCTCTGTGTGCATGTGTGCGCGTGTGTGTGTGTCTCTCTCTCCCTTGTACGTGTGTCTCTCTCCCTGTACGTGTGTGTCTCTCCCTGTTTGTGTGTGTCTTTGCATGTGTCTCTTGTCTGTTGCTACGTCAGTGTGTGGGTGTCAGTGTGTGTGATTGTGTTGTACGTGTGCTGCTACACGCACCACCACACAGCGCCCTGGTTCCAGGCTCCACAAGGAGTTCTCCGTGTTGATCTTGTGCGGCAGTTCTCCCTCCATCAGCACTTGCTCCTCCGCGCCGTCCCTTACACACACGCGCACGCTGCCGGGCAAAAGGTTCACCGACACCTGGGGATGGCAGGGGAGACTCAGGCCAAGTCCACACACACACACACACACGATGCCGGATGTGTGTCAACGCTTCGTTTCTGGGTCAATGGGTTTTTTCCGTCCACACTGGCGTTCTCTAGACAGCCTTTTGAAAACCTCCTCGAAATTTTGTAATCTTCGAAAGCCATCTAAGCAGAGCGCTCAGCTGTCCTGTGATCACCGCTCCAGTTACCGTTTTACGTCATAGTTTTCCGAAATATACGCTTTACCCGTCGACACAGAAACAAATGACAGGCTTTAAGGATTTAACCATGTCGGGGATCGTTTTCAAAGAGCTCTCTTTTCTGTGGTGGAAAAACACTTTAAAATGTTCCTTGGACAGAAGTCGTTTCTGCATTTATCCCTCGTCGCAGACATGGCCTTAAGCGTCTTCATCACAAAAACAGTTAGTTGTTTTTAATGCAACAAAGGTGTTTTTTTTCATGCCGCGTGAGCTGAAGAGAGAACAGCTGTTGACAGCTGGTGGTGAGCGTCTGTGTTTACCTGTCTGCCCTTGACAACCGTCTTGGAGACAAACACGCGGATCTCCACGTCCGTGTAGTCCTGGGACCAGCTGTAGTTTTCTCTTGTGGCTCCGTTGTAGCTGTCTGGGTCTGCCTGGTACTGGGTCTGACTCCTAAAGCGTGCGCGCACACACACACACACGCATATTTTTCATTATATACACATACAAAATGATTATTTACTTGTATTGAATTTATTGATAGGCATAGAAATTGTGTACATCACGTCATATATTTTTGTTTGCAACAAAGTTCGTTGTAGTCTTGATTGTCAAACACCAACTGATTTATTAGGTCCAACGCTAACATTGGCGCTAGCACTAGCAGTGAAGCTAACGTCTGCGCTAGCAGCTCACTCTAGGAGATCCTGCAAATTATGCAAAATGTTGGGCTTCATACTACTTTCCCCAAGCGTGTTTGGTGCAATCAACCCTCCTGTTCCCAATGCGGGGGTGAGAAATCCTTCTCTCCACTTAAAGGAGATAAGCACTAACTCAGGACAACTATGAGACAGAAGTGGCAGTCTGCACCCGCCCTGATGACCATTGCATCCAAACTAATCAAGGGAATCGACTTTGAGGATTTAACTACTTTGCATGCACGAAGTCAAGAACGCAGACGTTCTGCTAAGGTGAGGCTTATTAAGCATTATTTCGGGGTAAATGTTCCTCCAAGGACTATTTGATATTTGTGGAACAGTTATCGCTTTTAACTGGTTGCTAAGTCAGTGATGCTTGTAAAGGCTGTGTATGTATGTATGTATTTCTGTAACAGTGTAAGGGCTAGTATTGCATTTGTAGGCCCACGTCTATCTATTTTGTTATTTTTGTTGGGTCTTACATTTTCCTAGCAGTGTGGTGACCCTAGGGTACTGCTCTGTAATAATTCGGGGCTGGGTGGGACAATGGCCAAAAGAGATAAAAAGCTTATTCCAGAGTGTAATGTTCTATTGGGAAACCTATATATATTTTTATTTATCTGACGCATCATCATATATAAGGATTGTTCAGTATTTTCAAGTTTTCCAAGTGGTCTCTGCAGAAGCTGTCACGTTAAATCATTATCTGAATTGGATCACGCAACTTATTTCATTTAATTTATCTTTCAACAACCAATGAGATAGTTTGTTTATGTTTAATGATTGTGTTCCATTTGTATGTCATACGGGAAAGGGCAGTGAGTGATGATATACACACTAAAAGACACTATGTACTTTTATGTCTGCACACTGGGTTAGCAGTGATGCCTGTGAGTAAGATGAAGAGTCACGGATTGTGCTGTGTGTTTATGAATACTACTCACGTCGCTGAAGCCGGGTCTGTGCTGGCTGCCTCCGCCTTGGCTTCCTGGGACGGCTGGGCAGGACCACCAGCAGTAGGCTGTTGACTCGTGCCTGGTTGAGGGGAGGATGCAGAAGATGGCTCGGCTGGTTCTGAGGGGGACTTCTCTACTTGGGCTGCTTCTGTGTTTGGTTCCGCTTTGTCCTGCTGTGGTACTGACTCCACCAACACCTCCTGCTCTACGGGAGGCGGTGCTTTAGGTTCTTCCTTCTGTTTAAGCTCTTTCAGTCGCCTGTCTCGGTCCTGTTCTGAGACCCGTTCGAAGCTCTTAAACGCCTGCAAAGGGAACCATCAGACATCAAGTGTGAACATTAAGTCCCTGTTTTCCAACTTTGCCAAACGTTTGTTTTCTCAAAACAACCGTTTGAAGTAATCACACGGTAAGTCATATAGTCTACGTTCATGGTTTACGTCAATACCTTCAGGACCATCTTCTCTGCGATGCCGGGAGGGAAGCCCATACGGTCGTTGGGACATGACAGCAGGCGGTAGAAGTCGGTTTTGCGGTACAAGAAGCCGAAGTAGACCTGTAGGAAGTCCTGGACGTTTCCGACGTGCTGCAGGATCCCCAGCAGCGCGTGGTCGTACATCTCTGTCATCTCGACGGGAGACGACATCTTCACGGTGCGCAACGGAGTACGTCCCGGTCACTTACTACTGTCAATGTGCGCTTTTGTTTCGAATTCTCCGTTGTTGAGGCGAACGGGAGCGTGGACGACGGCGAAGAGTGTTTGGATTTTGCACATCCGGTTGGTATGCTTCTGGAATGGTCCGTCAACAAATGTTTCTCCCCACAACAGTTCCTAATAACAAATAACTCAAATCCTATAAAATAACAGTGAATGCAATCTCATTAAAAAAAATGTTTTAACGTGAATGTGAAACACGATTTTTTTTTTTAAGAATACCGATCCATCTTAATGAATACGTATCATATTATATGATTCTTCCCATAATAATCCCGGTGAGTTGTTGAGGGTCGGGCGACATGGCGGCGTCCTTGAGCAGCAGTCCGTGTGCGATGATGTTGGTAAGAAATGTTACTTTACTCTATGGAAGCGGTGTGTGGTTTATATATTCCAGCAAACTATCCATGCTGTGTATATAAATGATAATCTGTTGATTTAATAAACGAAAAGAGGGAACTCCTGGCTGACTAGTTCACCGAATAGTCTAGCTGACGTCTATGGAAACTGACTTCTTATCCAGAATGGTTAGAAAACTGAACGATAACAAATATCCTAAGAAGGTTGCTATCAGCATCTGATTTATATAAATGCACGTGGGCCGTTTACTTTGTTTCTCTATTTCCCTTTCCTTTCAAAACCACAGATTGGTAGGATAAATAGTTTTCAAGGCTCAACACGGGCTGTCAGAATCAAACAGAGCAATTATTATCAAAGTACTGTCAGAGAATGTCTGATACGAAGACGGGCTCTGGTGTTGTATGTTTAATGGTGTTTCACCATCTCCCTTCCTCTCCCAGAGGTCCTTAGTGAAGTCCGGTACCGTGTGGAACACCCTGGGTACTAGGGGCCTTCATGTGACTGCTGTACAGTGCAAGGTAACCAGTTCGTATACTTCAATAATGAATCTTTGTCAACGATAGTGAAACCTCTCAGAGGAAGAAAAAAACCCTCATGAATTGTGCTTTAATGAACAGCACAGTTTGTTAACACTGTAAAATGTTCAAGCTGTTTTAGTCAGTTGTTGAAACAACTCCATGAAATGTGTTGATTTATGTTTGCCCGTGTTGTTCAAGAACATCACGCGAGTTATTCTGAAACCAAGCTCTGTTTCTCCTCGCCATAAAGAACCATGCGGCTCGTATCCGTGTGGGGAAAGGAGACAGAGGTGTGACCTACGAGCAGGCCCTGCACCCCCACCACATCGGACACCGCAAAGGGTGGCTGTCCCAGCACCCCTGTAGGTCTCGGCTCACACTAACCGACTGTGCTCATTGAGTTTTGAGTGTTTCATTAACCTGCTGTAGAAAAAGGCCCACTTGATTGGGTTGATCGTTTAAAAAATTTAGATTTAAAAAGTTTTTTAAGTATAGGGTGGCTCAAACCCTACCCGCTCCTGAATGACATATCTGAAGTGACTTTGGATACGGCGTCTGCCAAACGGCAAAATAAATAGTTCAGGTGCATCAATGTGTTCTTCCTTGCCTTTCCAGGTAATCTCAAAGGAGAGGAGGGCGCGGCCGACCGGTCGTTAGAGGACGTGTTCATCAGGCGCTTCATCTTCGGAACTTTCCACGGTTGCCTTGCCAACGAGATCGTCATAAAGAGGCGGGGCAACGTGCTCATTGTGTGCGCGTTGATGCTGCAGAAACTCCCACCGCAGAAGTTCTACTTTCTGACGGGCTACACGGAGTCGTTGCTCGCCCACTTCTACAAATGTCCAGTGAAACTAGAGATCCAGACGCTACAGAAACAGGCAGTGTACAAATACTTGTGAAAGTGCATTTTTTGTTTTGATTGTGGAGTTATTGCAGTTTTTAAATAAACTGTATGTGATTGATCTTGACATTAACCCTTTATTTTGGACTTGGGGGTTTTTGTTGTTGTAATGTAGTTTCACAAGTAATCATGACGTGTTTGGCACTTAATAAAAGTTGAATGTAGGGACATGACATAATCCCATGCAGCGATTCTATACATTAGCCAACGTTTACAACACCAGGAGTGTTGAAAGAGAAGCGGTCATTGAAAGGAACTAGACATCACTTCCTGTTTGTCCATAGAGTTTAAGTTTGGTCGATATGGAAGACTGTTAATTATACACTGCAACACACAATCTATATAAAGATAGTGTTTTAGTGAGTTCAAGGGTAATGTGAAGGTTTTATGAACTATTCTAGAAACAAAAACATTTTAAACTAAACGTCCATGATTAAAAGGTAAAACACTATTCTTTCACAACTCAAATTCATGTTTAAATAACAAACTATAGACACAGTAAGTTATTTAATGTCACAGTTGTCACAATTCACAGTTAAGGCCTTTGAAGTGCTTCAGTACAATTATGTAAAGAACGATTAAAATTACCTCAATAGTAAAAAAAAGTCACATAAACATGGAAAATATCAGCAATATATCTATCGTCTCTCACTTATGTTAATATAAGATAGGATAGAATAGAAAGATAGGATGTTTGACTTTTCACACCTCGTAAAAAAAACAATTCTGTTACTAGACAAATACAGACAGTCGCTGAGGACTTCAATTATCTGAACATTGTTAAACAATAGAGTAGGAGTGCAATATATCTGCAATTAGTGCAACAGTACATGGATCACTTTTTCAGTTGGAAGTTGGAAAAGACTCAACAGTTCATGTAGGACAAAGAGGTTGATGCCCATAAGCAGTAGTTCTATCGAGCACTAGAAGTTAAGCAAGACCCATCGGTGTGTCATTTCACAGGGTCCCCAACATGTCTGATGTTGATTAGCCATAACATAACCAACCTTATAATGACATCACAAGGGGGAGCGTTATAATGGATCGATCGGCCTACCAGTTCCTAAAGTCCCACTGTGTAGGCTGGTAGGTCATACTTTGGGATATGACTTGCAATGGCTAATCGACGTCCCACCTGTTGGTAAAATAGGGGCCCTTTAACTTGACCCATAGCCCTACCGTGGCTACCCTCTTTTTGCATCCATTTGGTGCCGTTATTTGGTCGTCTTTTGACACAAACCATTGACAGCGTTGTCATGGCAGCTACTACCTGCACAAGACTGGAGTTTGATCAGCTGTTGGTTCATGGCTTGCAGGAGTGCCGGGTCCACCTTCTTAACGATGTTCTCCAGCTGGCTCGAGTCCGACGTCAGGTTGTACACCTCCACAAAGGACTGAGAAAGATTAGAAAAACACACGGAAAATTGAGGATTGATTAAACGTGAAATGCAAATGGTTTAGCTAGTTTAGAATCTACTCATAATTCATGACGAGCAAGCTGGCTCATCAAACACAAGAAAACGAGCTAAATGTATTTTGGTTGAACTTTGAAATTTGAAAGGAAATGTTTTATCGTGTGTACTTCATTGTCCGAAAACTCGCAGTACTGCAAGTTGCTTCCAACGAGGGTCCTGACGCATGCGTAGGTGTTGTTGTAGGAGTCCTCACACACGCAGTTGGGAAGGCAGTGCTAGATGACAGATTCCTGCGTTAGTTACTCATAGACATCAGTACACAGATGAACCATGTTGAGGAGTTTGACATTTGGACTCACAGAGAGGCCACAGCCTAGTTTGGGACAAGCAGGGTCCAGCACGGGGGAACCTTCTCCCGTGTGTTCAACCAGGAAACAGGACCGGGAGGTGCCGTTCCTCAAGGATGGGGCCTGATGGGATGACATTGTTTGAATTAGTCGTTTATTATTCAAACACTTTAAACCTAGGCGACTTGCAGTGATTTCAGATCAGTAATCAATAATCAGCAGATTAGAAAGGTTAGGTAGCTTGATCAATGATGCCTACAGGTATGATGCAGACATCAGTGATCAAACTCGGTACCTCAGCCACTGGGAGACAACGTCAGTTTAAACAAACACAAAACTGACCATCTGAGAGAGGAAAGACTGGCCGTCCATTATCGGCAGATCGGGGCCAGATATGTCCAGGATGGTGGGAGCTAGGTCGATGTTCAACACTGGTGCCTGTGAGATTGGGGGTCTCAAATGAACTCAAATGTAACCAATGAAAGGACCAATAAATACAATCGAAGCAGACGGACCTTCACTATTTGTTTGGGTGTGATGCCCGGACCTCGCACCATGAGGGGAACCCGGATGTCAAACTCATACAGCTGCCGCTTATCAATGGGCAGGGAGAACTGGCCTTTAGTGACAAAAGCAAACACACGTTTACAGAGCAAACAAATACAAATCAACCCTTACAGCGCAAAGGTCCGGCACTCATTTTGTCTGATTGGCTGAAATTGCACCAGACCATATCTCCCGGCGATGGTGTTGAAGAATCAATAGCACAGTTTAACCTGTGTGGAAGCCGTTATCCGAGGTGTAGAAGATGTAAGTATTATTGAGTTCCTTCGAGTCTTCCAGTTTCTTCACCAGCTTTTCCACCATATCATCTACTGATAGGAGAGTTCGCCACCTGCACAACACAATATTTCGATGGGTGTTTACACACTTTTTTTCCTCATAAGCTTATGAATCAATATTCATGCTTAACATAACGACACAGTCTGAATTTGGCCCTTTTTACGCATCCAGAAAATTAGCGTGAGCATGTATTGTGCAACAAGTGGTGCAAAAGTAAGTCACATGATTGGCCCCTGCACCTCTTCCTGTACGCATCATCCAGGAAGTCCACCGAGCTGCTGGCCATGGGGTTAGCGGGCTGTCGCAGCAGCCAGTGCTTGTCCTGAAACGAACGTTTGCACATCCATATCCATTTTTTGCATATGCACTATTGAAACATTCAGCAGATCGACACTTTACCCAAAGTGACTGACATGATCTATTTTCTTCGCGTGTTGTCATTAATGACCAGGGGGATATAGGGCATTTAAATGGGTTATAGGGCATTTAGATATGGTACCTGTAGGATGCCTACAGATAGACACAAAGACGAAGGTCGTATTCACCAAGCAGCCATATTGATTAATGGCCACTCAGGTAGCATTAAGAATGTATTTTCATTGAGGTGTCATGGTTTCCTGAACCATTCTACAAAGTAGAACCCAACCACTATGGCCGCTAGTGGAATAAGGTCCACTCGGCCGGTAGTCGGCCTCCATAATAACTAGAGAATCCTGCCCCAAATAAGGAAAAATGGCACCGCACACACACACAAACAAACAGACACACACACCACCACGACTCCAAAACCGAGTTAAACAGGATCATCACGCTCCAAAAAAAAAAAAAAAAAAACTGTTTCCGCTGAAAAGTTCTTCAACCATTGGCCCAAATACGCCACTTTTTCCTGAATCGGACCAATGGAGGACGCAGATCCTGGATCAATGAGGTAAATGGTGCAACATGTCACACGCGATTTATTCGCAGTAACAGAGTCGATGTCACAGACCCTTGGGCATCACTTCACCACACACACACACATACGAAGCAGTACTCTGTTCCATCAGAAAACAGCCAAGCGGGACATCCCTCCAATTAGGCTTTAGCTGAGCTTCAGCTGTGTGTCGACCTGATCCACGGCTTACCGCCCCCGGCTTGTTGAAGCTGCCATCGCGAGGAGCCTTGACATCACCGAACTCCTTCTGGTACTGGGGCGCTGCGGTCCAGGGGGCGTGGGCCGCCGGCGGGGACAGCATCATGAAGAACGGCCGCCCCGGGCTCCTCTTATCCAGGAAGTCCAGCGACCGGTTCAACTGGAGCACAGGAACACAAAACAACAACACAATGCATCACGGCATCTCCAGGGTAATAGTTCATACAGTGGTCTGCTGTTATAATTCAACGGTCATTCGCACAAACAAGCCAAACGTGTTGGATCTCACCATGTGACAACTAATTTGTATGAAGAACCTGTATGTGCTGACCATCTCAATTGGATGAATCTGATGACAATTAAAGCAGCAATGCATCATGGGATATAGTGTAGCAATACATGTTGTTGACCTTTTTTAGGGTGGATTATGGTTCTAAAGAAGAGCCATATATATAGGGAACCAGATACAATTTCGGGCAACACTGCAAAATGGTGAATGGTATAGTCATCTGAACACAGCACAGGTCTAACCTATAGAAATGCACGTGGATTGCCGCATGTAAAAGTGTGATCACACAGAAGGGTTTAACAAGCATGAACTCAATGCCAATGACAGGTGTACTTTGTTCTGCACGTATAACAGAAACCCCGTCACACCCAGAATACATATGGAGGGCTTTGTATCAGATACAGTTCTAAATAATTGCTTCAGAAATAGTGAGAAAAAATAACATTGTTCCAACATGTCACTAAACAACAAGTGAAAAAATTTACCAAGATCGCCCCTTGGGTTGTGAATGATCATGTGAAACCCTCCCATATGAAACTTTATAATTTAATAATTTTCCATCATGAGTCGAGATAACAAACTTACTATGAGATCTGTGAAGTAATCCTTCTCATAGCTGTCTCCATGCTTCTCCTCCTTACCGTTGACCGAAAGACTGTAGTTGTAGTACTGGGTGTCTCCAACCTGAACACAACACAATAAGTACATTACATTTTTCTAACTGATGGCGCTGAAGATACTTTCCCATTTAGTCTTCATCTAACAACTTGAAGGGAATTCATGTACAGGTCATCAGGGAGCAGGTAGGGGTTAGACAGTGATCATATACAGGTCATTAGGGAGCAGGTAGGGGTTAGACAGTGATCATATACAGGTCATTAGGGAGCAGGCCCACAGGCAGACTGAGGACATTGGAGACGGAACCCAGAACCTTCCGACTTGGACCCTATACTGCCAGCTACTTGACAGACAGATGTGAGCGAGTGAGTCCTTGTCTGTCTGTCTGTCTGTCCGTCCGTCCGTCTCACCAGTGCGTTCCAGACATCCCATCCGGGTGGAATATGCGCAAACTGGCCAGCCTCGTTCGTTCCATACTAAAACAAGAAGAAGACACAGAAAATGGTCAGATCTTAACCACTACACATTTCCTAAATGTCTGTATGTTGACTTGCTTTCAATTGAAGTAGTTGAAGTTAAATACAGTTAAATATAAACCTAGTGTGCTATTTATCCATTACACTGCCGCCATAACTTTAGAAATTACATTTTCTCCACAGACCGGAGTGGGAAAGTTTCCTAGGTTGATGGTGCCATGTTTGGTGGATTTTATCGATTTTATTATTGAGGGCACTTGCCAGTGGACCAACTGGAAGATTGGGAAGACAAGACTGCAGTGGCACAACAATCTGTACAAGTTACAGCAGCGTCTTGGCGGAAGACAGAACTGAAACTCAAGAGTCTGCCAAAAACTGACACCATCATTCCTCCTCAAGTGCTCCTTTTTATATATCTATGCATAAATAAATATATATAGAGTAGACAGTTTTCATATATATGCATATTTAACAGCAACCCCACCTGTAAGGTCAACAGTCCATGTGTAAATATAAATATTAATTCAGTCTCCATGTATAATTTATCATTGCATTCTTTTTTAAATTAATTAAGTGTGTGTGTGTGTGTGTGTGTGTGTGTGTGTGTGTGTGTGTGTGTGTGTGTGTGTGTGTGTGTGTGTGTGTGTGTGTGTGTGTGTGTGTGTGTGTGTGTGTGTGTGTGTGTGTGTGTGTGTGTGTGTGTGTGTGTGTGTGTGTGTGTGTGTGTGTGTTACCTGCTCCAGGTACTTCCCCGCGAAGAACGTGTGGTACTTCCGTTTGCTGAGGTAGACGGGGAGCGCCAGGGCCTCCGGGCCTTTCTGCCACAGAGGACTTGAGCAGTTACCCGACAGAGAGTCGTTCCTCACGGCGTGGTTGTGGGGGTAGTTACCCGTCAAAATACTGCTTCTACTGGGACAGCCGAGCGCCGTAGCTGTATACTATCCGACAGACGTGGGGGAGAAGAGAAGACAGGAGGAACTCAACGAGTCGTTATTTTTAAGAAGCAGAAAGTATTGCGGACTATTTGACAACCGTATATGCAGCAGGTTGTAACAGAGGGTTGTACCCACAGCGTTTGAAAACGTAGCCCCCGCATCTCCTATCAGCAGTTTGGTTTTCTTCATCGGGCTCTGCAGAATGCACAAAGAGGCGCTCACGTCTTCAACAACTGATGTGTCAAATTTATGTTATCGTGTCACCTCAATAAAAACAATATTTGAAACTTTATTTTGAAACACACCTTATTTTTTTTTGACACAGTTAGACACATATCATTAAAACAAAACAACTCTCACCATTCCCCCCAGTTCAACATCCTGGTCGTCAGCGAGGATCAGGACGATGTTGCTCGCGCCGCACGCTGCGTACCTGACGTTACAGGTAAACAGCACGAGGAGAAGGCTCACGGCTGGACCCAGGCGACTCCCAGTATGAGCATGTCTGGGCGGAGGTGCTCTCTCTGAATATGCCATTAGAAGTACGGGGACTCTCGGACCAGACAGCCTGCACCCACTGGTGGTGACAAGTTGTGTTTTCTACTGCTGGTAAAGTCCGATCTCTAGCCCAGCGCACTGATTGAGCAATTTGACATCCCGGGGGTGGGGACTCTCCGTGGTCATATGATCATATAGGTGTGTGTGTGTGTGTGTGTTTCTGTGTCTTGTGTGTGTGTGGGTGTGCGTGTAAAACTACGCGCATGGTTTGAAGTCCCCTATAGCCTAGAGGCATGACTTGTTTCGAGAACATTTTGTTCCCGATTTTCATCACACAGTAAACTATTTCTGTGGGTTGCAATTTGCACTTATTGGCTTTGTGATTCACACTGGACACGCGTTTCGGTGGATTAACACCCAGTTGAGGGTATATATGAGATATATGATGTATTACAAAGTAGAAGTAAGGCTTCACTTTGAGGGGCGTGGACAGCAAACACGTGTTTTCTGTCAACACTGCTACGTCACCGCCAACCCGGAAAAACAATTCAGGTTCTACTGATGGTTGTGTTGACATCGGTGTACACATCATCCACATCTTATCAAGGGGAGTCCAATGAATGTATGGTTCACATGCTCAAGGAAGGTTTCCAGGGGACGTCGTACTTTTCTTCGGCGTTCATAGGGATGAACGTTTCAGGGTTAGCGTCGCTATGTGAACTTATTATACACTATATGCAGTAGTTCAGTTTGAAGTTATGGATGAAACCGATCACTTACAAACTTTTGATCCGTCGGTATCCTACAGTGTACAGACGTACTGTGAAGAGATGCTGGGACAATCCTGCTGAGTTCAGGCTGTCAATTGCCTGGAGATATGAGAACACATCATCAACCATGGTACCTTTAAAACGAAGGAAAGTGGCTTCTTCAAACGGTGGTCAGAGTGGTGACACTGACACCAGTAAAGAAAGTCGTTTTCCACAAGCAGTGATCTTCATATTAGAGAGGAGAATGGGAGCGAGTAGGAGAACCTTCCTTGCAAAACTGGGGCGAAGTAAAGGGTTCAGAATAGAGGACACCTACAGGTAGGCTGTACTGTATTTATTATTTTTTTAAATGTTAAATTCTACCCCAACTCCTTCCTAACCATAAGGCATGCCATTGCAAAAACGGTAAGCCACAATGGTTTCAGCAATTTTAATTTTCAACTGCGCAGTGAGTCAGTGACACACATCATATCGGAAAACAACAGTGGAGACGAGGTGAGGACATGGTGGGGAGAAAGGGGACAGCATCAGTCCAGACCACCGGTCCACCTTCTGGACATCAGCTGGTACACTGAGAGCATGCGGGAAGGCCAACCTGTTGCCATACTGGACAGACACCGGTTACAGGTAAAGGACTCAAAACTCACCTGTTCAGAGTTCACCTAGACTCTGCATAGCCATTCAGTCCCTTTATTTGTCTGTTGTACGTCCTGGCACTTAATGAACGCACTTAATGCACGTTGTATTCATTCATTGTACTTAATTGTGTAGCATGCATCTTGTGTAGCATGTACTTAGTTGTGTAGCATCTGCAGTAGCTAGCTATCACTGCTGTATACGGGGAATGGGGTCAGCCTGGCGATTGTTAGTACTTGCACTTGGTTCTATGAACGTCTTTACTGTACCGACAGCAATATATTGTTTCACTTCTTATGACAAATGTACTTATTGTAAGTCGCTTTGGATAAAAGCGTCCGCTAAATGCCCTAAATGTACTAAGATATTAACCAGAGCATGGTTCTTATTGGTTTACTGGGATTATGGGGTTATAGTTTTACAGTACTAATTTGTTCCTGGTTGTTGTATTGTGTACCATTCTGGACTTTTACACTCATTGTGGTTCGATTTTTAATCTTGGTTGGTTACTTATATTGCCTCATGCATATGCTGGTGATGCTAGTTCTTTCTATTTTTCACTTCAGGACTTCAGTCAATGTATTCTAAGGGTTAGGGACCATTAATGTGACAGCCTTTCACTAGTTGTGGTTTTGTGCCAGATGTAATTGAGTGGTATAACTGTTGGGGTAAAAAAATAAAAGAAAATAAAAAACCCTTTTTCTGTTTTTTTTAGGAGCAGGAGGGAAACCCTGTTGAAGCACCAGTGTTCTCAGTGTCCAGCTACGCATGTCAGAGGAACACCCCCCAGCCCGGACACAATACCCTTCTCACTGTCAGTCAATACCTTCGTTTCCCCTCCTGTCTAAATTCATGTCTGGTGTATTAGTGCCAGACGTTACAGTATTGGTATTAGTGACATGTATGAAGTATGACATATTGGGGGACTGAACCTTCTTCAATATGAAGAAGGTTCACTTCAGTTTGAAGTGTTAGAATCCCTGCCCTCGGAGGTTGTGGGTTCAAACTCTAAAGTACCGCAGTCTAACCTCTAGGCGTCCTTGAGCAAGATGCCCTAAACCCCAACCTGCTCTTAAAGGACACAATGTCACTGAAATGTGTACACCTTTAAAGGAGATATGTTGTCTAAAGGTCTAAAGAATGACTCATACTCACTCTCACTCTCTCTCTCTCTCTCTGTGTGTGTGGGGTCTCTCTCTCTCTCTCTCTGTGTGTGTGTGTGGGGTCTCTCTCTCTCTCTCTGTGTGTGGGGTCTCTCTCTCTCTCTCTGTGTGTGTGTGTGTGGGGTCTCTCTCTCTCTCTCTCTCTCTCTCTCTCTCTCTCTCTCTCTCTCTCTCTCTCTCTCTCTCTTTCTGTGTGTGGGGTCTCTCTCTCTCTCTCTCTTTCTGTGTGTGTGGGTCTCTCTCTCTCTCTCTCTCTGTGTGTCTCTCTCTCTCTCTCTCTCTCTCTCTCTCTCTCTCTCTCTCTCCCTGTGTGTCTCTCTCTCTCTCTCTCTCTCTCTCTCTCTCTCTCTCTCTCTCTCTCTCTCTCTCTCTCTGTGTGTGGGGTCTCTCTCTCTCTCTCTCTCTCTCTCTCTCTCTCTCTCTCTCTCCTCTCTGTGTGTGGGGTCTCTCTCTCTCTCTCTCTCTCTCTCTCTCTCTCTCTCTCTCTCTCTCTCTCTGTGTGTGGGGTCTCTCTCTCTCTCTCTCTCTCTCTCTCTCTCTCTCTCTCTCTCTGTGTGTGGGGTCTCTCTCTCTCTCTCTCTCTCTCTCTCTCTCTCTCTCTCTCTCTCTCTCTCTCTCTCTCTCTCCCTCCACCAGGCGGCCTTGTCCGTCCCTGGCTGAGAGTGCGGAGCTGAGTGCAGACGAGGGGCGGGGCCTTGCGTTCAGGCGGTCCGAGGGCCTCCTGCGCTCCCTGGACAGACGCGTCCGGGGCCCCGCCCAGCTCCGGGGGTTACCCTGCCTCGGGGACCACTCACGGAGGGTCATTCAGGTCCCCACACACACACACACACACACACACACACACACACACACACACACACACACACACACACTCACTCACTCACTCACTCACTCACTCACTCACTCACTCACTCACTCACTCACTCACTCACTCACTCACTCACTCACTCACTCACTCACTCACTCACTCACTCACTCACTCACTCACTCACTCACTCACTCACTCACTCACTCACTCACTCACTCACTCACTCACTCACTCACTCACTCACTCACTCACTCACTCACTCACTCACTCACTCACTCACTCACTCACTCACTCACTCACTCACTCACTCACTCACTCACTCACTCACTCACTCACTCACTCACTCACTCACTCACTCACTCACTCACTCACTCACTCACTCACTCACTCACTCACTCACTCACTCACTCACTCACTCACTCACTCACCAAAATTGTTGGTGGGGCGCAGTAATAGAAAAAAATGAATTTGGTAGATTTGATTTCCTGTATTCTGGTGCATTTTGGGGATGGCCACTACCTATTACCTATTACCTACTGCTCATTCAGATTCATAGCCTACATCCTGACTTGCAGGGCCTGGGCAAGCTCACCCATTGTTGTTATTATGATATTGAGGCAAATCATGATCACTGTCCTATAGCGTCCATTATTGTGTCTCAGTGGCTATTTCAAATGCAGTTAGAAATATGGGACAGTTGCTTTGTATTGTTTATATGCTACAGGCCGAAAGACTAAATTAATATGTAACTTACTTGCTCCTTTTATGTATAACATTGCTTGGGGAGTCCAATTCCTCCACTGCAATGGGTGGAAAGTGCTTTTACAACTCTCTCTGCTAGTTAGCGATCCATCTCTTCTCTGCTGTAGTTGTGTTGCGCGAGCGTTGCTGAGGGAGGTAGCCTATTTGATTGATTCGCTGAATTGTCCAATCGTGTGGTGTTAAAAAAAACTGAAAAGCCATACCATAGACCTCGAAGAAGAATAAGTCCCGCCTCTGAGGCTCCCGGTTCCCTCGGTCAAATGTCTATGGGAAATGACACGGGGTTTTTGAATGATCGTACATAACAAACTCTGTAGGTGGCGAAGAAGTAAAAGCTGCTTCACGTTTTGAACTACACACTTTTTCCATCTAGTTTCGACCGGCTTTTTGGATTTTCGGTGCCGTTAATATAGCATTTATAATCGTTTACTACTTTAACGGCACAGACAATCCAAAAAGCCAGTGGTTGCTGGCAGTTGCAAGTACGGTCTATCACACAATTAAACGAGGATAAACGCTATGTATTTTTGTTGATTTATTCTGTATGTATAATAGTTTATTCAAAGTTGGCAGATATATTTGAGTGAATATTTCACGGAGGGGCGGCGCCCTAGCGCCCTCTATTGACCCACCGCCACCGGTGGCTATGGTGTCAGACCCCCAGCCTAACGGTACTGGGTTCGATCCCCATTGTCTGCTGGAGGCTCTGACCTCATCTGTATCGATTCTCACAGGATCTTTTGGAGAATGGAGTGTCGAGTGAAGTCGAAGAAACCAAGTTGTCTTCGCGCTACAAAGCCATGAAGGTCTGTACACCTAAACGAAATATCTTTTTTAATCTCAGAATTATTATTATCCTGTCAGAAGGACATTAGGCTCAATTACAGTTGCTCATATTTATTCTCAAAAATCTTTCCATGGAAAGGTGAACAAAAAAATTAAAAACCACGTCTAGTCTCATGAAACATGCAATGTAATGATCACACTGTGTTATTGTTGACTTTGCATGTACTGTGTACTAATTAAGCAAGGGTCTCAGTTGCTGACAGGGATCTTCGGGGTGGGTGTGAAGACGGCTAAACGGTGGTTTACCGAGGGGATATGTAGCCTCGCACAGCTGGAAACATCAGGACACTCGCTCAACGCAGCACAGCAAGCAGGTGTGTGTGTGTGCGTGTGCGTGTGCGTGTGTGTGCGTGTGTGTGTGTGTGTGTGTGCACGCGTGCGCGCACGTGTGTGTCATGATAACATAATATAAGCATCTTAATATCCTTTGTCTTTTTCAGGTCTAAAGTACTACACTGACCTAAACCAATCGGTGAGCAGAGACGAGGCGGACGCCGTCAGCATCATGGTGGAGGACGCGGTGCGCTCGGTCTTACCAGGAGCGCAGGTCACCCTGGCCGGAGGATTCAGGAGGTATCCGGAATATTCCTGTTCCGGAATTTGAGCGGCGTCTACACTTTGCTGGATTAACGTGAAGAGGCATTCTCTTAAGCCTGAAAATGATGATGTATAATTGTTGCGTAATCTAGCTGGTGGCGACTGGGTGGCAGTCAGGCAGTCTCTCTGTTTAAGGGTGTGATGGACAGCTTTTGAAAATGCTGTCCATCCACACGTTTTTATATTAAGCCAACACAGCCTTAAAGCTATGGGAGGCAATTTATTCGAGGAATTTATTTTTGGAATATTTTTTTTAATGCTCTTACATTTTGACCACAACAAATAAATCAAAGACTCTAACTTTGGCTGTCGAAGGCCTGTGATAAGCCAGTTCAATCATTAAAGGGGTAGTTCGGAATTTTGGACATCTGACCTCATTTCCAAGTGAGCCAGTGTGTTATTAATCATTGGAGACCGTTTTCAACACTTTTCATTCAGTCCTTCTAGTCGCAGAAATCGCTGGTGCTAGGCTAGCGGGAGGGGAACTGTCGAGGGGAACTGCCATTTGCCATTAAAATCAGTTTTAACCACTCCACAGTACACCTGAGGCACACCAATTATAACGCCAGACCATCGATGTAAATATCTGTGTTGGTAGAATAATGGTAGAAATAAAACTACCCTTGCATCGCATTGCATTTAGTTTATAATCGCTGGAGTTGGAAGCAAGCTACGGCAGCGGTGGACTGATATTACCTGGAGTGTGCTTCTCTGTTTATGTTCTCCTGTAGTGAATTGGTTGCTACACCGGAGCAAAGTGAAATTCCGCCGCTGCTTAGAAAGTAGTCCCTCAAAATTTTATGCGATCATTGCGATACAAGGATAGTTTTATTGCTAATATTATTCTATCAACACAACACAGACATTTACATTGATAGTCAGGCGTTAATTGGTTTGCCTCGGGTGTACTGTGGAGTGGGTAAAACTGTTTATTTACTGTTTATTGGCAGGCTAGCGGTTCCCCTCAACTTGCGCTAGCCTAGCACCAGCGATTTCTGCAACTAGAAGGACTGAATGAAACGTGTTGAAAACGGTCTCCAATGATTAATAACACACTGGCTCACTTGGAAATGAGGTCCAATCCAAAGAAAATGATTGGATGGCCTACCTGTCTATCTACCTACCTACCAATCTCAATATATCTATTCATCTGTCCATCTTATGGTAACAAAATGCCTGTGACTGATTTCAGAGGGAAGATGAGTGGCCATGATGTTGATTTTCTGATCACGCACCCTGACGAAGGGAAAGAGGAGGGACTCATTCATAAAGTCATCGCCTGTTTGGAGTCTCGGGTAAACATGTTCCCGAATTTCTGATGAATCCTGACAAATTTGTTCTCCACTTACTCATACTTGTAGTTTGTAATTAGGCTTCTGTCTATGTTTTTCACAAATATTTAAAATGTTACGCCACTACTGTAATACCTTTTAAATGCATTTGTTAGAGTTGGATGGGACCTTTGATTACCTTCATGTCACACAGTTCATACGTACACGTCATTTCAAAAACCGAGGGTTTCATACAACAGTGAATTGAACTCTGACGTTCCCTTATCGTTCTCCAGGGGATACTGCTGTACCACCAGACCAACAGGAACACCTACCAGGAGTCAGCTCAGGGTGCTGGCCGACCAAGCTCCAGCATGGACCGCTTTGAGAGATGCTTCTCCATCTTCAAACTGACCAATGACAGCAATCCTGAGGACACAAGGCGTGCTCAGGTACCGTCATGCTGTCAAGGAGCAGGTAGGAGTATAAATGTAGGAGGAGTGAGGGCAGCTTGCCACAGGGTGACTGCAGGTCAGACTGCGGACAATGGGGTACTAACCCAGTACCCAGAAGCCCCCTGGCCACTAAACTATCCTACCCACAGACCCCCCACTAACAGACTAACACCCCCTCCTTCAGAAACAGGTATTAAAGACACCATACCAGTTAATCTTAAGATATCAAATCATATTGGTAAGCGAGTTGAGGGGGCGTCATTTAAACCATAAAAATTCTGGAGGATCAATACACATTCCTCCCCTGTATAGATTTAGTCGCCGCCCTCATATCCTGTTTTTCTCTGAAATGTGTGGATTCACAGAGGCAGGTATGTCACCTCGGTCCTTCTCTAATACAGCCTTTTCTTGTTTGAGGAAATTGGGTCTGCACCCACGCCCTGGAATGTATGCGTAATTACGTTGTGTTGCCATTACATGGGTAACGGGTTGTAAATGCGTCCGCAGAACGGCATGCATTATACCACTTTACATTATGCCATTAAATAATTCACATCCTGGTTAATCCTGGGCCTGCAGGAGCAGCCTAAGCAGCAGGATCCGGCCCGGGCTCCAGTGGAAGTGGAGCCGGGCTCTGGTGGCAGACCCTGGAGAGCGGTGAGAGTGGACCTGGTGGTCTCCCCCATAAGCCAGTTTGCGTTTGCTCTGCTGGGCTGGACTGGGTCCAAGGTAGGAGCTAATGGCTTCCTAGCAATTTTAGTGGGAGTTAAATTCTCTTGCGTTTCTTTTTTTTTTTGTTTCTACGAGATGTCTCGTACGTCGAGGTCAAAGAGAGCCGATGTTGTGTTGCAGTTGTTCGAGAGGGAGATGCGGCGCTGGGCGGTTCACGAGAAGTCCATGTCCTTAAGCAGCCATGCACTGTACGACAGAAACCAGGTAGAGAGACATACTATGACTTCATCACAGAGAGAGAGAGAGAGAGAGACACGTAGGTAGGGGCAGCTCCTCTGCACTCTGGTCCTGTAGCTTTTCAGAAACTTGGTCATGCAGCTGCGCCGGTATCGATCGTGTTCTTTAATTGTACTCAGCCGGACTTGTAAGTGGATTTGGATAAAAGCAACTGTCGGATGACTAAGTAACTGAATGTGAAAGTCCATCATCCGCTTCCCTTTGTTTTTCTCCAGGAGAGGTATTTAAGAGCGAGCTCTGAAGAGGAGATCTTTGCTCATCTCGGTCTGGAGTACATCTCCCCCACCGGGAGAAATGCCTGACCCACTGTCCTCTCCATCCATTAAGCAAGCTTCCCTTCTGCAGTACACAACAACACTGTGGCGATGACCTAATGGATTTTAATATGGTTAAATATTGATTGATTATATTTTTTATGCCCACGTTGATGGTAATATGCCAGTGCCTGTTTGTTTCTGGATAATAAAATGCTGAAATGAAACGCATTAAAGGATACATTATCTATCTTTTTTTTTATTTTGACCGCAATTCGCTCTTAAAAAAAACTGTTTACGGTTTTGAAACTGCATAATTTACTATGCCGTTTTGAATAAATCTGAACCCTATAAAGCTTATGATCATTTTCAGTAAACAGGGTTTAGATGCATGAATATTTATGACATTTCAGTAGCAGGGCTGGTGGTCCACCCCACATAACAGGAAACCTAGAAAATTACCATAGCAACAGAATAACCATAGCGACCAGGTTGGTTTCCTTTGTGTGATCTAGGCATTAACACTACTGACTATCTGACACAGAATACTGAAGGAAATCATGCCGGGAAATGCCAACCTCTCGATTTAATTATGAATTGCAATTTCAGGACTTTTGAGGTAGAATGCAGTAAGTGTGATTAGTTATCGTGCTGGGGTTGAGAAGAGTAGGGAAAGAATTGGAGAGAAGCGAAATAAGGACCACAGCCGTGCGACGTATCCCAGGTTTACGTACGACAGTTGCTTGAACACACACACACACACATGCAGACGCACACCGGCACACACACACACACACACACACCTGTTGACCTGAATTCAAACGTATCTACTCCTCATTTGCATGCATTGTTGAAAAGTATATATATATATATATCAGTATATCTGATATATATATATATTATACCTATATATCTGCAAAGCAAACTAAATACTTTGCGTGCTGTGTGAGCATACATGATTGTGTGCATGTACATGCATGTGGTTGTGTGTGCCTATGTGTGCACGTGGATGTGTGGGTATGTAACTGTACACGTGTTTGTGTGTGTGTGCATGCCTATTGCCTACGTGTGTGTGTGTGTGTGTGCATGCTTGTGTGTGTGTGTGTGTGTGTGTGCATGCCTGCTTGTGTGTGTGTGTGTGCATGCTTGTGTGTGTGTGTGTGCATGCCTGCTTGTGTGTGTGCGTGCATGCCTGTGTGTGTGCGTGCGTGCCTGCTTGTGTGTGTGGCTGTAGGTGTTTCCTCAAATTTTTAACAGCCTCATTAACCTCTAAATAGTGTCTTCACTTCAAAGAGCCGCCGTTGCCTCTCACACCTCCGCGGCACGGATCACTCGGATCACGGCACGCACGCACACACACACACACACACACACACACACACACACACACGTGTATTCATCACAGGACATGATCCATGGATCCCCCCACGACATCCCTCCTCATACAAGACAGTATATTACCAGTGTTATGGAGTTATTATGGTGGACAACATGCCTTTACGGTCCATTTTTATTGTCATGCCAAATCCCTCATTCACACGGTGTTGTGCTTTTGACGCCTGATGTGTGACCCGCTGGATGGAGACAATAGCGCTCCCTGGGCGGGGAGACGTCTGGGGGCCGAGACGCGGTGCACTACTGTGATACAGATACACTACGTAGTGGGATGAGTCAGTGGAGGTCCCACTGACACTATTACAGGTTTATCTTTTTCTTCTTATATATATATCTAAATGTATAGATATATTTACAGATAGATATAGATTACTTTGAGAATAACGTTAATTGGGGGGGAAAAAGGGATGAATATATAATATATAATATTATTATAATATTATATTAGGTTGGGGACCAGAGACCGCAGTGGGATTTATGTGAGCATGGTGTCAATCAAGTTCTATATGTTCTCTACTTTTTGTGTTAACATTTCAACATTCAAATGTCAGATTTCTAAACAACATTACAACTGGTGACCTCACATTCATCAAACCAAAAGCAGCACGGGAAAAAGTTGCAGTGAGACCTGTTTTTAGAGGAGGAACGCCCGTCCTTCGAATACATAACATTCCCCACGCATCCCCAAGTACCACGGCAAGTTGACTTTCACAGAAACCAAAGCGTCTCTCTCGTATCTCCATGTCTGTCTCCCAGCCCGGGGAAACCGTTTAGCATGCAGAACATTATGAGCTGCCCTCTCTGCACACTTCAAGCCCCTCTTAAGCGACCCAGGGTTCATTTAAATTATCCCAGGCAGTACGGTGTGTGTGTGTGTGTGCGCGTGTTGATGTGTGTTTCAATATGTGTGTGTTTGAATGTGTGTGTGTGTGTGTGTTTGAATGTGTGTGTGTGTGTGTTTGAATGTGTGTGTGTGTGTGTTTGAATGTGTGTGTGTGTGTGTGTGTGTTTGAATGTGTGTGTGCGTGTGTGTGTTTGAATGTGTGTGTGTGTGTGTGTGTGTTTGAACGCGTGTGTGCGTGCACGTGCGTGTAAACGTGTGTGTGTGTTCGAATGTGTGTGTGTTTGTGTTTTATATGCCCCTCTGTGCTCTCCTTTTGTCCATCTGACCATGGGAGTCGCTGCCCCTGCTAGTCCAGATCGACACACTACGCCCCCCCTGCTCGCCCCCCCGCTACGACCCATCAAAGCCCCCAGGGCCTTCCTTTGAAGGGCTTGATAGGCATCAATAGAGCTGGGGAAGGGAACCTGACAGAGTGCTGCAGACAAGGCGGGCCAGTGCTGGAGACCATACAGGCAACGCAGATCAATGATTATTTAGGTGTTACACACACTGCCAGCCCCCCTAGACCCCCCCCCCCCCCGCCGCCGTCTTAACATCCCCTCTCTCTCTCTGTCTGTGTCTGTCTGTCTGTCTGTCTGTCTGTCTCCCTCTCTCTCTCTCTGTTTGTGTCTGTCTGTCTGTCTCTCTCCCTCTCTCTCTCTGTCTGTGTCTGTCTGTCTGTCTCTCTCCCTCTCTCTCTCTGTCTGTGTCTGTCTGTCTGTCTCTCTCCCTCTCTCTCTGTCTGTGTCTGTCTGTCTGTCTCTCTCCCTCTCTCTCTCTGTCTGTGTCTGTCTGTCTGTCTCTCTCCCTCTCTCTCTCTGTCTGTGTCTGTCTGTCTCCCTCTCTCTCTCTCTGTCTGTGTCTGTCTGTCTGTCTGTCTCCCTCTCTCTCTCTGTCTGTGTCTGTCTGTCTGTCTCTCTCCCTCTCTGTCTGTCTGTCTGTCTCTCTCCCTCTCTCTCTCTGTCTGTGTCTGTCTGTCTCTCTCCCCCTCTCTCGCTCTCTCTCTGTGTCTGTCTGTCTGTCTCTCTCCCTCTCTCTCTCTTCACACACACTCCAATCAGTGGAAGAGTGCGTTTACTTGCTTGAAATTCGGTCAATACTTTTGGTTAATGCTTCACAAAACCATGCATGCACGCACGCACGAGCACACACACACACACACACACACACACACACACACAAGGCCACACACACAGATCAGTCGAAGTGGGTTTCATCTATTTTCTGAAGATGTGTTGAAGTCTGTTTTTTTGTGTTTTGGCACGCAGTCCTGCTCAAATGAAGCATGGAAAGGAGTTTGTGTGAAGTGTGTGTGTGTGTGTGTGTGTGCGTGTGCGCGTGTGCGCTTGATCTATTTCCACTCTGTACGATATATACTGCCAATCTGTCCAAGCCATTCAACACATGGGATGGTCTGGTAGGAACGTGGCTGTCTGTCAAAGTGCTCCATCTCCATCTTCTCCTTGTTGTCGTCGTTGTTGTTATCGTTGTGGTGGGTTTTAGGGCCGGCCGTGTGTCTGAGCCTGGGGGCCGGGGGCTGTGTTTGTGTCCTTAACAGGCTGGCAAACAGGCCCATTAGAGATGAAAGGCTTCGAATTGAGCCAATCAAAGGGGAGCTCTGCAGGGAGTCTGTTACCCCACAGACAGCCACTCGGAGACTGGGTGGGGGGGCAGTGAGTAGCACGTCTTCTCGGGGGTTGGACCCCCGCCCCCCCCCCCCCCCACCCCACTGCCATAGACACAGACAGATCAGTCTGGGAGTCTGCGGGCATCGACGGCATAACCTGAGATCAGAGTATGTTTGTCTGTTTGACCATTTGTTTGTATCTGTTTGTAAGTATTTGTTATAAAGAATTTGGGGGGGGCTTACTTTTTATTTTTGGTTGCTTTCGTGATGTCACTCAGGAGCTGACCTGCGCTGACCCCTTCTTAGACACATACGTGCACACACAGACACACACATACACACATGGACAAACACACACACACACAGGAATGTGTTGTAAAACTTGAGTGATTACTGTTCGACGTTAAAGATGTCTTTTTTTACTTTCATTCCCTCAATCCCTCTCCCTAAAACTCTCTCTCCCGCTCTCTGTCGCTGCCCCGCTATAGGCCCAGAAGACTATGCTGTGTAACGTAGCTGATAGGTATCAGTATTGTTCCTGATAGGGCTGGGCTGGGAGTCTTTGATGTGACGTCTGGTGAGTGAACAAGATGCGGACAGGCAAAGACTGAACGGGAACCGGCAATGACTGCAGAAAGGGACAACATCTGTGAGGGCCTACCGACAAACTGAGCCCACAGACCCTATACAAAAACCTAGATTTGTGTCCATCACTTTATAGGAAAAAGGTTTATGAATTTTAATTCCTCTCAAAAATGTGAGACACACACACACACACACACACAGATACACACACACACACACACACACACACACAGATACACACACACACACACACACACCTCATTCCCTCAAAGTATGGTGTTTGAACAGCCAACATAACCGTACATTCAATTGAAAACTTTTTTTTAGTCCTTTAAAAATAAATTATATAAATTGTGAAATTATATAAACAGGGCTCGTTTCTGGCGCCACCATTCCTAAAATGGAATCAGCTTTCAGTTGAGGTCATCTCAACTATTGTCCCTCTATCATAGCTCTGAGAGGGGATCATGGGATCAAGTCAATTGGTCTGCCATTGAGGTGATAACGCGTAATAAGTGGCTGTGTGATCCCACCCTGTGAAAAGACCCATAGACTTCGCTTTTAGACTACTATCACGACAACCATTCGGAAGACTAAGGACATGTATTTTGTGTGCAAATCGTGTAAAGGGGGCGGGCGGTGCGGTGCTAGCAATACATTGTGCGTTTAGGGATTAATCCGCTCAGTCTCAAAACGGTCCTCATTGATAAGATAATTGGAGTGCTCGCAGCGCCTGAATAGATCCGGGGGCACTGTGCTCTGCTATGCTATCTGCCCCGCTCCCAGACGGCTGTCTCCGGGGAACCAGTGACGGCCGGTGCTAATAGCTCATTAAGAATACCGGCCACTTCAAAGGCACGCGGAGGCTTTGATACCTACAACGCCCAAGTGACGCCCGAGACGCAGAAAAACAGGCGCAACGCGCGGAATGTGTCGTTTTATATTTTCCCACAAATGAGTTACTGAATCAATGTGCTTTGCTGATTTTTTAGTACTAAGAAAAAGTTGGTTTATTACAGCCGGTTTTATAGGCATATATATATATATGCTACATAAGATAAGGAAACTCAAAGTTTAAATATTATTGCAAACACATCAATTCTCACCTTTTACGCTTTATGGATCATATTTCAGGGAGCGATCACTAATTCCCTCCCACAAATAAGCAGCACATTAAAGTCAGTTTCAAATGAGGGATTTGTAATAAATTAAAGCCATATAAGCCATTTCATATGTGGCAGGATTCTATAATAAAATCAAATGGCAAGTTGAGCGCTCTGACTTTAATGACCCTGGCTAGATGGATCATCAAATTATTTTTTTTACAGTAGAAAAAGACACTCACACAAAAAATATGTCTACATTTATGACATCAAACCATACAAAATAAAGATCAAATAAAACATATAAACTTGTGGACAGACATTGACTGGATGTTTTAGACCAATACACAAATACACAACACACACACACACACACACACACACACACACACACACACACACACAGAAACACACACAGACACACAGACGCAGACTACAGTACAGTATTTACAACAGAAGAGATAGTGGCATCAGATGAGGGGCTGTGTCTAGTGTCTTGTCTCTTTTAAAAGGATGGTGGGGGGGGGTGGGGTGGGGGGGTGGGGGGTGGGCTGGTAGACTTGCTGGAGCCGTAGGTAACAGCCTCATTGAGGGTGATTGTAACATCTTAATTACTCTAGTTGTGAAAACTAAAGGAGGGGAGGGGGAGGGAGGGGAGGACAGGAGGCTTTGATCCTTGACGGAGGATGTCTTTAAAAAAAAAAAAAAGGGAGAGAAAAGGGGAAGGGGTTTCCCTGGGAATAAAGAGGCCAAGCCGCTGAGCAGCAGGCCACTTCCAGCTACTCTCTCTCTCTCTGTGGACACTGGACAGCACACACTGAGGATTTACCTGCCCCTTTTTTTGGATCCAGCTTTTCATTCGTTTGAATTCACCCAGAGAAAACCCAAGCGATTCTAATTCTTTTGTGATTCTCATCTGAAACAGTGTTTTGGAGTGACATCTAGAGTTGCACTCTGTCTACGAGAAGCACCGCTTTGAGACAATGAGGGGACACTTCTCTATCGAGTGGATGGCCAAGAGCAGCCTTTCTGCAGAACCAGGGAGCCCGTCCGTCTCCACCACCACCACCACCACCACCACCCCAGGATTCAGCACCTCAGGAACGCACTCTGAGACCCTGCCAGGCTTCTACTGCAGAGCCAGGCCCCAGATGACTCGGGCTGGCCCAGAGGCCAGCGGCAGCCCTGCGGTGACCCTCGACGTCTCCTCCAACCCTTCCTTCCCCACCAAAGAGGCTGGTATTTTCAATCTGGAAATCCCCCGCAAGAGCAACAACCAACAAGGTACGTTTCAAATGTGAACCACTTCACTAAGATCACGTTAAACGGATGAATGACCGAATTGCTGCAAAAAGATTTTTTACATTATGAAAGTCAAAGTTGAACTCTCTTCCTGCGGATGGCAGATCACAGATGAATGAGTGAATTAAAGGATTAAAATGATGAAAATCTAAAGCTAAAGTTGATTAAAGACGGAGTTGTACAGATCACAGTGTATAATAACTCCTTTCTCTCCTTCTTCCAGTGGCGGAAACAGAGACAGGTTTCAGCAGCGGCACAGAGGAGGAGACCTCCGGCTACGAGAGCGAAGGGGGTCGCTCCCTCTCCTCCTCCACCTCCTCCTCCCCGGTGGCTCTCCCCCACAGCCGGGGCCTCCAGCCTCCTGCCTCCCCTCAGTCCAGGAGGCCCCGCACGGCCTTCACGGCCGAGCAGGTCAACAGCCTGGAGCGGGCCTTCAAGAAGAACGCCTACCTGGGCACCCAGGACAAGTCCGAGCTCTGTCGGAAACTCAACCTCTCCGACAAACAGGTAAGCCGCCCGGCACTCGATCAGCCCACTCATACAGGACCCGCTTATTCAGCCTCAGAGGTTGAATCATACACGATCAGCATTTAGTAAGACTCTCGTTCATGGGTATCTATAAGTAGTGTTAGTCAATACTGCCCCCATAAAAATTGTAATGTACAAGGCGTGAAGATGTTGGATGGGCGAATCACCAGAGACGAGGACAAAGCTATCTGTTATCATTGGAGCTTCACGTTGTTAAACCGAACCTCTTCTTCCTCCTGACCAGATCCGGAACTGGTTCCAGAACCGGCGCATGAAGCTGAAGCGGACCGTGCAGGACGCCCTGGCTCACGCCTGCCAGGCGCACGCCGTGGCCTCCCAGTTCCTGCACTACCCCGACCTCCCCGGGTACCGGCCCGCGCCCTACCCCCGGTTCACCGCCTCTCCGCCGCTGCAGGAGGTCCAGTCCTCCTCCGTCGCCCTGCAGCGCCACCTCCACCCGTACGGCCACCCCCCCCCCTCCTCCTCCTCCTCCGCCGCCGCCGCCGCCGCCGCCACCACCACAGGCCTGCCCAGCAGGGACTCCGGCTTCTTCCACCACCAGTACCCTGCCCTTCCCGCGGGGATGGTGCTGCCCACCGCGGCGCCCGGGCATCTGATGGCAGGGTACCCGGGGCCGTACCCCACGCAGCATTATTAACTGTGCTGTGTGGAGGAGTGGGGGAGGGTGCAGTAGCTTTACCGGGTCAGCTGAATGAAGCAGTTTCATCGGTTGAATCTCGTCGCTCCACTGTGTTATAATGGAATGTATTGTAGAGATTTTATAAAAGTTATAACTGGACCTTTTATATGTTGTTTGGGTATCGTGCAATATTGTATTGTTTCATGTTTTTTCTTAAGTTGTATGTTTTTTCTATTTTTGTTGTATTTAAGGATGAAATTGTAAATTGGTTGTGTTTATCTTTACTTTGTCATTGTATGTTTTGAAATGTGAAATTGCAATAAAAGAATCTAAGAGTTATGTTTGTAAAAACAATAGTTTCCTTTGTCCTACGTGCCTCTCAGATACATATTTCCAATATGAGCAGATAATAAAATTAAATCTTTCTTTAAATAACATGATTAATTCTACTACTCACAGTTTTGACTTAAAGAGGTTGGGATTTTAGTGGCATCTAGCGGTGAGACTGTAGATTGCTACAAACTAAATACCCATCCGCCTCGGAAAGAGCTACGGTGGCCTCTACTGGCCAGTAGGTTCCAGTAGGTATTCCAAAATAATGTTATCGTCGACAGATTCAAAGAGCAATTTATGCCGTTCCTTGATATAATCATAAATTGTATTTACTTAGTCTCTAAAACTATAGGTCAAAGCTTACAAGTAAACGAAATGTATTTCGTTTCTAAAACTTTAGGTCAAAGCTTACAAGTAGATCAGAGATTATGATTGTTCAAATTAATTAATTAATTTTAAAAAAGGTCCTCTCTTCGGCCGTTTGTTCCTAGTACGGTTCATGGGATTATACACTAATCAAAATTCAAAATATAATCCATTTGTGCAAAGTCCGTTCCGCAAATTGCCACCAAATTCTACGCACTAATACTAATACACTAATACACTAATACTACGCTTTAATAAAGTGCAGTCGGCCCAAGCTTGTTTGCAGTGGTAATCAAACCTGAATAGTTTTTTTCCTTTCCCGATCAATTACCCTTTCGATTAGATTTAGATTAGGTTCAGGCAATAACGATGAGGAACTAAGCGGGTACACTGGCAAGCTCTAAAATATAAGATCGCCGTGTAGACAAGTTGAAGGTCTATAATTAATCAATTGAATGCCATATATTATTCTACAACAATACAACTAATGAACGCTTACCGAAATGAGGTTTTACCCTTTCTTCCTTGTGCATTCAAAATAAATCTAAGCCCAACAAATAAATGTAGTAGTAAGAGATGAGGTAATGCAATAGCGGTTGGACAAAAAAAAAAAGCAATGACACACTCACTTTCTAACGAGTCGCGTGACGCTGTAGGTTGGAGCAGCGCCAGTGAAGCAGCGCCACTGTCTGGACATAATGAGTATTGCAATACAACATTTTCAAGGTGAAATTTAACCAACTGAAAGCCCACACTAATGTCACCATGAGCTGCAATTCAAGAAGCCCTAAATTACCAAATCTGAATTATGAATGCATAACGAAATGCATATACCATAGATATACATTGTATGAGCAAAGTAATATGATCTTCTGAGTAATGTAAAAATATTAATATTTAACAACAAAATGATTGAGACATGATAGTCATATTATGTTAAAGTGAAACTGAATTAACCAATAACTTTAAAGTGTTAGATAACTAACTAACGAGGCTTAGGTTGCATCATCATGCAGCCAATAAGGGGTGTTTACTCGTTTATTAAGACCATACATAATCAATATATAAAGGTATTGGCAATGAACATTGCACAACCAATTCATACCAGTCTAACTGGTGTGTGCACGGGTGAATATGTTAGTAATGTAGATGTTATCATTCAGATTGCTGTCTGTGCCTACATCTTTTAGGGTGGTCATCACCTTAACAGCTGTTTGATTTCACTCCCACCATGTGCTTTTAGAACTGTTTGCCTGTGTAGTGATGTACCCCTAAAACCTTCATAGACTGCACAGGCTTATATAGAGAATGTGGTCACGTTGTTATTGGTCTTGATTGTATCACATCAAAATGCATGTGGGTCATCATGGGGGCACTTTAGAGTAATAAACAAGTAGAGAAATGTATGCGTTTGGGTATGCGTATATATATATATATATATATATATATATATATATATATATATATATATATATATATATATATACATGTATATATGTGTGTGTGTGTGTGTGTGTGTGTTAGATCAAGACGATCGATAATAATTTGCTAATGAACCTTTTACGTTATATTGTTTCAGTTATCTAGCTCCTCTGATACAATCATGGCAATAACAACGGGGATACTGTATGCTACAATGTTATTCTAAAAATGTTTTAATGACTCATAAATATCATAACAAGTACATTAGTTACAGAGAAAAAAAATAAAAGTTGTGTGACGATATAACCGGAAGCTCGAGCTACGCCAATGGTCAATGAGACAGACTGTGAGTGGGTGTGATTGGCAACAACCATTGACCAATGGCTGAGCCGATTCTGCATGTACTGTGTTGGGTTGGCCAACCGAGGGCCAATGAGAGGGCCGCTAACTGATGGGAAAGAGCGTACAGTGAGCGCCAGCAAAAAAAAGCAGATACTGAATGGTGGTGCTGAAGATGGCGGATTGTGACAGTGGGAGCGAACGCGGTGGTAGCAGCGGAGGGGGAGGCGGTGGAAGCGGGTTCCAACACTTCCAGCGGGACCAGGAGACCCAGGAGTTGGCCTCCAAGCGTCTGGACATCCAGAACAAGCGCTTCTACCTGGACGTCAAGCAGAACAACAAGGGCAGGTTCATCAAGATCGCCGAGGTGGGGGCAGGCGGCTCCAAAAGTCGGCTGACTCTGTCCCTCTCGGTCGCAGCGGAGTTCCGCGACTATCTCGGGGATTTCATTGAGCATTACGCCCAGCTGGGGCCCAGCAGCCCGGAGCAAATCGCCCAGTCCAGCGTGGGGGAAGACGGCGGGCCGAGGCGAGCGTTGAAGAGCGAGTTTCTAGTTCGGGAGAACCGAAAATACTACCTCGACCTGAAGGAGAATCAGCGGGGGAGGTTCCTACGAATCCGGCAGACCGTAAATCGTGGACCTGGCTTTGGAGTTGGGGGGCCTGTTGGCGGCATGCTATCCGGCCAGACCATAGCCCTTCCGGCCCAAGGGTTAATAGAGTTTCGAGACGCCCTGGCCAAGCTCATAGACGACTATGGGGGAGACGACGAGGAGTTAGCCGGGGGAACCGCGGCCGGTGGCCTCGGCGACCTCCCCGAAGGTACATCTATCATGGTGGACAATAAGAGGTTTTTCTTCGACGTGGGTTCCAATAAATACGGAGTTTTCCTTCGAGTCAGCGAGGTCAAGCCGAGCTACAGGAACTCAATTACCATCCCATTTAAGGCCTGGGGAAAGTTCGGCGGTGCCTTCAGCAGATACGCCGAAGAGATGAAAGATATTCAGGAGAGGCATCGCGATAAAACGTACGAGAGAAGAGAGGAGTCCGAGGCGGATGACGTGGATGACGACTGAGTGATGTGAGAGACAGCTGATCGTCCAACTCGTCTACAGAAGAGTGTACTGCAGAATTCCGCAATGACGGTTTAGGTGCATGACGATTCGAGCTGAGATAGCCTACTAAAAAAAAAATGTCATTTGTGGGGAATATTAATGTAAAGTTCTACAGGATTGGATTATTGTGAAAGTCACGTACTTAGTGAATAACGACTTTATGTCTGGGGAAAAAAAAAAAAAAGAAAGATTATGCTTTATGAGAAAAAATATCCTGCTTAAACCAGCAAATCGGTTTTTCTACCTACAAAAAAGTACATATATTTGCAACATAGTTATATATATTTAAAGTAAGGGTTTTAAATCGACCCCGTTGTCATTTACTTTTCTGGTGGTCTGTCTGTAGAGAAAACCAGCATCCATAGTATTCATGTTCCAGCCCAGGACTCCAGAGTCGAGCGTATGGGATTCTCCTGCCCATGCGTTGCCATGGCAATAGATAGATGGAGAGCAATATAGATTTGTTTCATATCAGGCTGAGAAGATTAATCCTAAAGTTGTGTAAAGTTACTGTGGGGGATTAGCTTTTTAAAACACAAGCTTATCTGAAACAGAAATCAAACATTAACTTTTAATGTGTGGGTTGATACCATCTCAACCAGACTTTTGCAAACGTCGAAATTGGACAACTATTACAACGGATGGAAGTTGGCCGATTCACAAACGGATGTTGGAAGCGCCAGCAGCAAGGAGTCACGTCATAGTTCACGTACAACCGGCCGCTGTGCTAAATCTGCAAAGATCTAGACTGTGGGTGGGGGAGGACCCCATCCCGGTACAGTGCCCTGCCCACCAAAAACGGGAAACCAGGCATCCTCTCTTGCACAAGACTTTATACCACCAAAGCACTACTACAACCAGGAGAGACCTACTGTTTTTTTTTATTAATGACACTGCAGGGTTTTCAAAACCGTGCATGAAAAACAGCGGCGTCCGTTTGACTCCAAGCTCCGCCAGCGCAGTGTTTCAACTGCAGGGGGATGAACCCAAACCGACAGGGAACCACACCAGCCCCCCCATTGACACTCCAAGCCGACGCCTCCATTGCACCGGACACACTGGCAAGCCTCACGACCACTGATGCCGTTCGGGCCCCCGGGCAGCTGACAGAAAGATGGATGATTTTTGTTTAGGCTTTTTTTGTTTTTTTTTTCAAAAAAAAAACAAACTATATTGATTATAAACGACACTAAATGCTAGCTACACTATATGTAACGAGCCAGAAAAGATATTTTGAAATACATAATGTATAATGTAAATTTATTTCAAATTAATTTCGTAAAAAAGAACCAAGACGGGACAGGAATGTTCCCTTTTTTGTTGTTAAAAGAATCTCCTTTGTTTCCCCTAGAGTGAAGATATAACACTTGAATGATTAAAATGAAATTAAATGCAGCATATAATGATGTGATATTTGTAAATCATTTTCCGAACATGCATTAATACATACAACAAAAAAATGTAGGTCTTTGCCAAACTTTCTCCTTTAGAAAGACAACCAGAAGTTCTCATAAATGAAAATGTAGGAACATATCACCTACATACATTACTGTAACTTTACAACTATTTCCATCGGATCTAACTACATTTGAATTAAAATTGAATGTCCAAATGGGAATGTAACCCTAGGCAGATGATTTCCTGGGATTTGAACAGCTGATAAGCGTAGGCCTACCTCAATCCAGTAGGACCTGTCTGATATTAGTAAAGGTAAAGTTGAACAGTGATACACTGATGGGAAGTTACACATTTTGTAAGCTAGCCCTTGTTTATATTGATCTTTATTTAATGTTTATTATGACACACTTGGGATGTCAAAAGAGAATGATTTTCAAATGGCTTGTAATTGCCCATCAACTTCACACCTATGGTTAATTGACCTTTTAAGTCTACGGACCGGAGCTATCTGCAACCAGTCCTAATTCTGGGGCTGATGAAGGACATTTCGAGATACAAACTACACGGTGACAAGGATGCTTTGCACGGATCACATCAGGTCAAAGCTTCCTTTAGCAGCGTCTCTGTATATTAGTTATTAGTTTGTGTGTGTGAAAGGAATGACGTGTGTTAAGACATTTGGAACCCCCCCCCCCCACCCACCCTGCTGTCATGGCAGCTGCTTCCCAGGGGCACGTGGTTAACCTTGTGGGGAGAGGAAGACGAAACCGCACTATTGAATAAAACAGGACCCGCACACACACACAGTTCCATGCCTTAGCAACACCATATTCATTTAAGAACTGAATCTCTAACCACCTATGCTACTAAAGTCACGTTGTCTGGGTTGATCAAGGGCTCTCCCAATCTCTCTTTCTGGAGGGGGATGTAGTAGGGAAGCCGAGTGTGTGTGTGTGTGTGTGTGTGTGTGTGTGTGTGTGTGTGTGTGTGTGTGTGTGTGTGTGTGGTTATTTTAATGCCGGAGGCCGAGTCAGACTGACATTCCTGATGGAGACAGTTGTGCCTTCAGCGAACGAACACACACACACACACACACACACACACACACACACACACACACACACACACACACACACACACACACACACACACACACGAGTACAACAGTGAGATTGTGCTGAACAGACTTGGTATTTGCCATGACTCGGCTCACAGTCACTTGACTTCCTCTCCTAATGCCCTGATCCGGATCACTAGGCCTGCTACTAGACTACAAGACTAATGTTTGTCATAAATTCCTGCCTTTGTTGTAGAGTATTGCAAGTGAGACTACTTTGTGTCACATAGTATTTTGAGTATTGTGTGTAAGTACAGTATTGTATGTGAGAGTATTGTGTAAGTACAGTGGAGAGTATTGTATGTGAGCATTATGTTTAATACACTATTGTATTAAGAGTATTGCATCTCAGACTATTGTGTGCAATACAGTAGATAGTATTGTATTTGAGAGTATTGCGAGTAATACATTGGAGAGTATTGTACATGAGAGTATAGTGTGTAATACATTAGAGTATTGCGTGTAAAAGCATCTGTAATACAGAAGAGAATGTTGTGTGTAAGAGTTTGCATTCGTGCAGCAGGGCTACTGCAGTGTGTAAGCTATGAAATACCTCACAGTGCAGAGAGCCAAATGGAACAGATTATATTCTGCAGTCTTATCCTCATGCCAGAACCACCATATGCACCCTAATGGATGGATGTGCGTGTGTGTGTGTGTGTGCGCGTGCGAGAAAAAGTTCTGACGGGTCACATCCCATGAATAACATCGTAATCCTGTGAGAAAGACACACGTGAGCATGCTCGGTCACATACGGAGAGTTTGGCACCAGACAAGGAAGGAGAAAGGCTGCTGTCTGAAGATGTGAAGACGTGGGGGTGGGGGTGTAGGGCTGACAGGGTGGAGATGGGTGGTGCAGAATGGAGGGAGGGAAGGAAGGATAGAAGGAAGGACCGGAGAGGATGGGAGTGTGGAAGAGATTTTAGCTTAGTAAAGAGGAAGCCCTCTACCCTGCTCTAATGCCCAGCTGCTGAGTCTATATTTAGCCTCTGTTGCCATGGTCCCCCAACGTACGTGGCAGACCGACGTGCACTCACACACACACACACACACACACAGTGTGTGCACGTGCGTGCGTGCGTGCGTGCGTGCGTGCGTGCGTGCGTGCGTGCGTGTGTGCGTGTGTGTGTGTATAAAGGTGTGAGTTGGCTGTGGAGGTGTGCTTATTTCCCCTGAACATCTGTCTCTGTGTGATTCAACGCATGGAGTGTGCAGTGTAATTTGAGGCTAAAATAAAATTTCAAGAATGGCATTCCTCATATCATATGATAAAGTATGCCCCCCCCCCCCCCCCCACTGCTGGGGTATATGCCATTCCACCCCTTTTGAATTTCAAGAATGAACGGAAGTTTCCCATGTGTAACAAACAAAACGACAGCAGCACACTAATGTGGCTGTAGACTGCTGTGGGCACATTTAAAGTTCAAGTGCATCCAAAAATCTCCACATGCATCAATGTAGAGCAGAGGTACTTAATGAACCATGGTGAGGGGCCGGGCGGTGAGAGTCTGGATTACTGCCATTCAGATATTGAACGTTGAATGAGTGGAGAGAGCCTGCCCCTGCATGCTACAGTATGCGTGGAATTCAGTCTGTGCAATGAACCGTACCGGAGCACTTCCTGCTTTATCTCGTACCAATGCAGGTCATGGGCATGGCACAGATTCATATTTAAATATGAATTTCAACACGTATTTTTTTTTAAGGATTCATGGCAGCAAAGCACTTACCAAATTGGCTGCTCATGAAATCATACGCAAAAGTGCAACGATAATTTGCATGCCCCGGATTAATATTTAAATACGAAATTCCACACGCATTTGTTGTCAGGATGCATGGCAGCATAACGCACACCGAAGATGCTGCTCAGTATATTGGTGGAGTTGGGTAAAATATGGATGCATTACAAATATGTACTGTATTATTTCAAAAGGGGATCAATATGGGCTTCACATGTATTTCTACTGTGTGCTTACTCATCTACAATTCACAAACTGCTAAAATGATTCACATATCATTCTAACCATATACTCAATAATATAGCCCTTATTGACGTTATTGGCAATTATAGTAGGGACTGTTATTTTTTAATAAACGGGTGTCTCCTCATTAAAAGTGATAGCAGGTGCGTTGTTCTTCATTGTTACGGTGGAGCGAGATACTTTAAAGCCTCCTGCCAGGCAACGAGTAAAGCGATATACAACTATGAATTTAACCCTTGAGAAGAACATGAAACATATCACAGAACTGGGCTGACACGGCTGTCGATCAGAGCGGACAAAGAACAGAACGACAGTACGTTACAACGGGATTGTGGTTTATTTCCTAGGAAACATAATTATTGAAACTTTAAAATGCAATAATCTGAATTCATCCAAAAAACAAGTCAAGATATCTATACAAATGTAATCTAGAGATGAAGAAAAAGAAATGGATTACTCCATAGAATGTGTGGCTGCAGGTAACTTTTTATGGTAACGGTTTCTATTGAAAAGCTGTAACTAATTCCCCCCAAATACTAAAGCCTTAATTCTAAATGTCTCTAGATTTGCTTTTCAGTTGTAAAGTTTTCAAACAAAAAAAGGAAAAAAAAACGTATTTCTCCCAAGCAGTATGAATAATACAAGCTTATTTTGCACATTTACATTATTGATACTATTTCAAAAGGAACGTAACATAACTGAGCATAGTATGGTTACACAGGTGAATAATATTTACTCCAAATCAAGATATAAGAATGTTGGTCTCACTATGGAAATTTGAAATACTGAGTGACTAGAAGACCTTGAAATATGGTGCTATTGACACACCATAACCACCCGCAAAGTACAGAACATTTTGTCAACAAAATGTTTAAAAAAAAAAAAGTACTGTATTTTAGTGGCCAAACACCTTTTTCAAACTCAATTGGAAAAATATGTCACTCTAATGTATTTTTTATTTTCAGCATGGAACATGGGTCCATTCCAATGGCACTTCACTGACAATGTGCAGTTAACGACTTATAAAGAGGCAATAACGAATATCGTAAATGCCTGAATGACATCAGCCATGTGCAAATCAAATTTTCATTTCAAATCTCTCCCATATAATCCCTACGAATCACACGGATATCATTATATGCATACATGAACCTAGATGGCTGATGCTGGAATGTTATAGAAAACTAACTGGAATCATGAGGAGATGGAATGAGGTTATTGGCAATGGTTGGATCACACATACACACACACACACAAACACACACGGGAATGGAAAAGGTGTGGCTACAGATGTAGAATCATTGGTTTGAATCAAGACACCGGCTCAGCTCAAGGTCATGCGAGACGCAACTCCTGTGTCCAACCAACTCGTCAAGCAGATAAGCAAGTTGGGAAGATTCAACGGCAGGATTTCAGGGCTGCCATGTTGACCTTGCCCTGTCAAAGCAGATACAAATAGAGTGGCCTGGGGGGCATGATTTACCCCCGTGCGTTTGGAATAAATTACTGCAGCGCTTAAATGGAGTGACACGGCGTCCATCACTCGCCGTACTAATCAAGGGAATCCTAGCCAGGGCGTACATAACGCAGTGTATGAGGGTCTGCATCCGCAGCACACGGAAACCCAGCAGGTCATCTGAAACTACCGGACCTTGTCCTCATGTCTATTGAAAAATGAGCAGAAGTGTCCCTGGAATGGGGATCGCGTCGTCCCGTTTGAAGACTATTGAAACATATTCCAAAAAATACCTGAACCTGTCTTCCTTTGAAATATTACTACAGGAGCATTCTTACAATCATGCATCTAACCGGTAGAGCACTAAAAGAGAGCAGCATGTGACATCACTAGAGCGCGCACACACACACACACACACACACCAGCATCGTTAGCATATTCAATCCAGGGGTTCCTTTGGGTTCCTTTGAAGCCTTTTTCTGTCTGATGTCGTATAATACATCACCGCTATATAGGTCGTGATGGAGAGGAAGTCTACTACGCTACTACAGTCCTGTGTTTGTGTATGTACACTGTATTAAAGTGTTCTATATATCAGTACTACTGGGCGTACCGCACAGTAAAATTAAGCTTATTGACAGTAGAACAAAGTGCGGCCTTTAACCTGTTTTTTTTTTTTATTCAGGTTTGCGCTTCTAAAAATTAATTGATGTCGTGGTACAAAAATGGATCAAGAGAAACACGCGCTCAGCTTTGGCAATCAGACGGGTGAGGAAGGACGCGACAGTGAAGGAACAGACATTGCAACGGGTGGTGAGGAATGCGCACCTGAGCGGAAGGCACCACCAAATAAAATATGTGGCGATCAACACTGACACAGTCTGTTGAAGAAAATAAAAAAACAGGGAATGGGGGCGTTGGTGAAACAATGTCATTTAAACAGGTCTAGACAAAGACAAAAACATAATCTCTTTCTAGGGTCTAATAGCTACATTCCAGCGATGGATGATTCACTGCTTTTAAATAAAAAATAAACAACCAGCAATGGTTCTCTGCCGCGGTGGGAGCAGGAAGCGACAGAAGAACGGTAGAAGGAGGAGGAGGAGGAGAAGGAGGAGGTGGAGGAGGAGATGGAGGAGGTGGCCCTACGCCTCCTGGTCACTGCAGTCATCCAGGGCCTTACTGCTACCTGTGGAGCCCAGGAGGTGAGAGGAGAGATGGGGTGAGAGGAGGAGGAGGAGGAGGAGGAGGAGGAGGAGGAGGAGGAGGAGAAGGAGGAGGAGGTGGAAGGGGAGGAGGAGGACGGTGGGGATTGGAGACCACCAGCACCGTTACACTGACACCAGTGAACACCGCAGCCCCAGCATCCCCCCTACACACGACAAGACAGACTTCACCATTTTTAAAAACAGGGAGGGGTAGGTTTATGGGGCGGTGAGGGGTGTTACGGTACAATGAGGTCCCAGCAGGTGGTCAATGTCACTACACGTGCAGCTAGCTAGGGGTTAGTGAGGGGTTAGTGATGGAGACACAGAGATGGAGAGGAAGAGGGAGAAAGAGAGAGAAGTCCACATATTCCCTTCACACGTTTTTTTCAGGGACTTAAAACCTGATGACGACCCCGACGGGTTATGTGTAGGCTTGATCACAGAGGTGAGTCCCGGCACAATAACGTCGTTCAATATATGCTTTGACTGGCATATATTTCCAGTCAGACAACTATTCAATGTGAGGCATCCAGATGCAGACCCTTTGATGCATGCGGTTCGACACAAGACAGGTTGAACTGCGGTTCGGGCAAAGGAACACCAGGTGTGGTACTTTAGGGGACTTGGAGGATTTGAGTTATGTGTGGGTGTTTGTGATCCTGGCCCCCACCCTCAGTGTGAAGCATCGCCCTGCTAGCCCAGAGCGCTACGAGGCCAGGACTATAAAACAGAAAAGGAAGGAAAATCTGTTTTTTGTTCTTTAAAAATTGGAATGATTTGAAATCGCGTATATATATATATATATATATAAACAAAATATATACAATATATATATCTATCACGTATTTTAATGAAATGTACATGATAGTTCTTATATATATAAAAATATAATAGATTCAGATGTTATATTTGGTATAAGTAAGCTGCAAGGCGATTTGCCAACAGTCATTATCGTTAAATTCTCTTTCATCATAAGCAGCCAATGCTAAACTATTATTACTATAATATACTTTTGTATAGTAATGTTTAGTTCTGGTGCCCTTGGGTTGGTTTTAGGCTCAGGTGCCCGATGGGTTAGGTGGTGAGTGTCTTGTCAACATGCCACAGATGACGTCATCATTACCTCATGCAATGCGGTATTAACAGTAGTTCTCGATGGTGTCAAAGAATGAAAAGTTTACGGGGAACTCTGGGGGTTGGCCAAAGAGAGGAGACAAAGAGAAAGAGAGGGGGAGAGAGAGAGAAAGAGAGAGAGAGATAGAGAGAGAGAGAGAGCGAGAGACGGGTGCACATGAGGGCAACATAAAAAAAAGGAGGGGAAAAAAAGAAGAGCAAGAGAAAAGGTCTTAGTTGGAGTGAAGAACTCAAAGGTCAACAAGATATCGATTCGGTAAGATGTCGGTTTGCTGTTCAGTAGAGAAAGTGAGATTCGCAGGCGGTGGAATGAAAAACAGAAAGATTGAGAGAATTAATAGACAACAAAAACATACGTATCATCTCAAAGGTTAGAAAGGCTATTTTTTGAACGACGAGAAAGATCGAACGACTATTTGAAAAATGTACAACGGTAAAAATTAACAAATAAATTTCAAACAATTTCAAAAGAAAGCGTGTCGCAGGACAGGAGCGGTTAGAGGAGTCAGAAAGTCAGGTGACGCTGCTTCAGAAGACACTCGTCAGAGGGGGAGGGGGCGTGCTTCTAGTGCGAGGGGGGTTAGGGTTAGGGTGGGGGGGGGGGGCGGTGGGGGGGGTACCTTGTGCTGAGTTCCTGTCGTTGAGCAGCTTGGTCTGGCTGTTGGGGAGGACCTTCACCTCGGGCGGCTCGGGGCTCGGAGAGCCGCGCGAGGACATCAACGCGTTCAAATACTGCAGACGCGTCACCTAGACGCACACGCACACGCGCATGCACACACACACACACACACACACACACACACACGCACACACACACAAACATCGATACGATGAGCACGCTTTAGCTATAACATGTTCATAGCAAAGGGTCCCTGTTTTAACCAGAGGTAGTGCTGGGCGTTGATGAGCCGTTATAAATGTTCCTGTTTGGGACATCACAAGCACACAAGTACACAAGTTCATCTGGGTCCCACTTGTGATGTCACAAATGGAAGGGTTTTGAAATGCTTTGTGATTGGGGTGAAATGCGAGACAGGTAATGTGGCAACGCTAACGCATCACGATTACTTTTCATCACTAGTATTCCTTTCCTTAACTCCTACAAGCCGTTTTGGAAAATCTGCCTCTTCTGACATCACAAGAGGGCGTATCCACCTACACATGTATGCTGGATATATGCAGGTCTTTAAAACGGCTTGTAATGGCTGATCACAATCACACATGGTGGTACAATATGTCCCCTTTAAGGCCTCAATGTATTATTTACTATTGAGCAAACGCTTTTTTTAACCCAAACTACGTAAAATTACTTTTACTGAGTGGGCATATATATATATGTATATATATATATGGGCATCTGACACCCTAACCCCCAGACTACCCCCCCCACGCCCCTAAAGAGGGTCTGGGTTACAGCTCTGAACGCTAAGGAAGTGCAACGGGAGTGACTGACGGAGCGGAGACAACAGGCGGTGTGGGGGGGAGGGGGTGGGGGGAGGGTGGGGGGAGGGGGTGGGGGAAGGGGGTGGGGGGGGGGGTGGGGGTGGGGGGGGGGGGGGGGTGGGGGGGAGGTGGTGGGGGGGGTGGGGGGGGGCGTTACCCGTATGAGCTGCAGGTCAGTGAGGGCGCGCACGGTGTAGTCGGGACAGTAGCTGGAGGGGCTGGCGGCCTCCCCCAGCTCGAAGGGGTCCCTGGGGCTGTAGCGCTGACTCGACACCGGGGACTGGTGCACTGCGGTGAGGCCGGATATAGAACACACACACACACACACACACACACACACACACACACACACACACACACACACACACACACACACACACACACACACACACACACACACACACACACACACACACACACACACACACACACACACGCAAGGAATGACACACGCATGCACAAGCGCACAAGCACAGAATGACACGGACACACGCGCGCACACACACATACGCACACACGCGCACACACAGAAAATAAAAATGTATTCATCCCGATAGGAAATCGTTCCAGCCGTCCCCAAAGGTCCCGTCTGGGATTGATAATGCATGGTCTTGCCTTATCACAAATAAACAAACATATGTGCTTGTTACAAGTAAACAACCATCGAGATTATGGCCAAACTATACATTTTGAAAACACTGAATGCACATTGTATTCCACAAACTCAGAAGATTGTACTACTTCATACCATCACTTGTATTTCTAAGACTTGGGTTATGTGTCTGAAAACATGTTAGTTCCACATCGTACCTGAAGAGGGCGCTGTTAGAGCAGAAACGCCGTAATACGTAAACGCTCCGTTCTCAAACTTCAGCCCCTCCTTCCCGATCTCCACCTCCACGCGACCCTGAGGATAAACAATTGAGAGATGTGGCTCAAATAAAGAATGTGCATGAATTTAAACTGCGTCAATTTAGCGGACAGTAAGCACACGGCTAACGACGGTGCGGTACGTCGCCAGACCCACGGAATACCTGCAGCAGGAGGATGAAGTAGTCCACGGGGTGGTTGCGTGTGTACAGGTAGTGCTCGGGACTCAGCCTGTTGCTGGGGTCGAACTGCACCTCCTGGTTCACACTGGGGTGGCGGAGGAGGTGGAACAGGACCCTCTCCGACACCCGGCCCGGACTGAAGTGCTCCACTTCTGCAGAGGTCAGAGGTCAGAGGTCAGAGGTGAGGGGTCGGAGAAGCCTTACTAGATTACCGGTCGCAGACGTGGCTGTACAGGTCTGGACAGAGCCGTGGTGGGCCTGGCCTGAATGTAGAACGTGAAACGTAATCCGTTTCAAAACAATTGAAACGTTCACAGCATGGAAAGTAACACTATATTCAACTGGAGACAGTTACTTGTGAATGAATGAATATGGACTTTATTTAATAACTTGAAAGGATACTTTAAAACATGCATCATCCACACCAAGGCATTATCCATCCGAATATTTTTTCCAAAACTTGCTTCCCATACTTTCTTACTTGCTTTCCCCCCCCATAAATTAACTTTTAATACATAATAATGTTGCCTAAAACGTGTTGATTTCCCATCACTAGAACAAACTATGCATGCAGCCATATATGTTTTTTTTTTAATCGATTATTAACACTGGTTAAAGAGCCGAAACCCTCTGATTGCATATTAAAACAGGGGTTAACTTCACTGTCATTTCAAGAACCCAACGTAATGACTAATCCGGCCAGCCCTCCTCTCACCGAAACCTTCAGCCCAACTGGAAACCCAGAATCATTAGACGCAGCGTGTTAAACAGTCACCCATTGCCAGCCGCACGTTTAACAATCTTAGAACATACGCTGAAGAACATGCCCCCTCGGGGACGATCACTGACCCGTCTGTCATCCCTCCATCCGTCCGTCTGTCTATATTCTATCTCTACCCGTCAACACATCCACCCCTCCCTCACTCACTCCCTCTATCTATCCAGATCTACACATCCTCCACCCATGAACCCTCCATCCATCCAAGCAAGCATCCATCCATCCATCCATCCCTCCCTCCCTCCCTCCCTCCCTCCCTCCCTCCCTCCATCCATCCAAGCATCCATCCATCCATCCATCCATCCATCCATCCGTCCATCGACCAGCCCCTACCTCTGGAGAGGAAGCGGTGCGTGGCCAGCAGGAGCTGGGGGGAGGTGCGGACCTTGGGCTCCCCCTCCGGGAGCTTGAAGAGGGAGAACTCTTCGTGGGCGGCGCGGGGCTCCAGCGTTATCTCCAGGGGCGCCAGCCGTCGCTTCACCTTCATGTCCACTGGAGAGAGAAGAAAGATATCGGTTTAAACAACGCACCGCCGTAAGCTCCAATGCCACGACACCCCCTTACTGCCAAAATACTGCCCGTTGTTATCCGAGAACGTTACTTTAACACCAAACTACGTTAAGCCGCGACACCCCCTTACTGCCAAAATACTGCCCGTTGTTATCCGAGAACGTTACTTTAACACCAAACTACATTAAGCCACGACACCCCCTTACTGCCAAAATACTGCCCGTGGATATCCGATAACAGATGTGTTGGCTTGCTATAACCCTAACCCCTTAACTACAATGTCGCTGTTGGATAATCACAGATAAAATGCCTTTACTACATAGACGTTGTTTAATGCATTATTTTTCTTCACATTCTGCACCTTTTGCACTCCTAACCATCCCTCTTCTGTATACCTTCTCAAGCGTTATCGTTTAGGACTGTAACAGAGATTAAGGGCTACACAAATAATATTAACAGGACTACAAAACTACTGTTGGTTGAAATTTGACAGCATCACTTCACTAGAAAACTATTGAAAAATAATCTGAATCACAAAGGGATTTTTTGCCATGAATTGTGTGTATTCTTACTGTAACCGTCGGATTCATCCAGGATCTCCGATTTGATGATCTCCTCGATGACGTCCTCCAAGGTGACCAATCCCAGCACCTCGTAGAAGGGATCTCCCTCCCCCTCATTGTTCACCTTCTGGACGATGGCCAGGTGGGAATTTCCTGAGAGAACGATGATTGACAGGGTAGAGGTCAAATTCTAAACATTCTTTATTTCTCCCTCCACAATTCTTTATAAATAACGCCTCACAATGGCATTGGTCATTAATTAGATTAGCTAGCAGGTAGGGGGCAGGATAGTCTATAGCTTATGGTGTTTGACTCCTAGGCCAAAGGTTCTGGGTTCAAACCCTAACACCCACAGTCTGCCTATAGGTATCCTTGGACAAGTTGCTCCTTCTCCTTCATTCAACAGTAAAAGTATCAAATAGAAAATACATTGTAAGTCACTTTGGATAAAACCATCTGCTGAATGGCCAGGACTAGGATAGGAAATAGGAACCTGATAAGGGTTATGTTTGCAACAATGTTGAGTTAACATGCAACCACTTTCTGATTACATTTTTCAAATTTGCAAAAGATTTAGCAAATCTTGCTTTACAAATGACACTGAAATAAGTTAAAAACTGTGCTTATCGGGTCTTCATCAGGTATTTTGAGACCTCGCCCAACAGAACAAGAAACAAGACAAGAAATGATTTAACGATTTGCGTGAATGGATTTCCTTATCAACATGAGAATTTTTACGCAATAGAACGTAATAATGTCGAAATCAGGGCGTATCCAGAACATGGAGTGAGTCAAACTTATGTCCAAAGTCTGGTACATTTTAGACTACTGGCAGTTCTGCCACTACGTTTTTCAGTGGCACTGGACAGATCACAATTGCCAACACATCAGTGGCAGTCAGGAGTCCTGATAAACGACTCATTCCCTAGTAACACAGCAGGCGGGAACCAGACCATGGTGTTTTGGTGTTTCCCTTAACAGTAAACTGTTATAAAGGAACTGAAACTGTGGAAACATGAGAAACACATGCAAAGAACCTACATTTCCCAAGGAAAGCCCAACACTGAAGAACAGAACACGACCGTAGTCAGTGACATGTTGACATGCTGATAACCGCAAGGTTGCTGGTTCGATCCCCGGCTCCTCCTAGCCGAGTGTTGTGGTGTCCCTGAGCAAGACGCCTCACCCTAAATTGCTCTTGATGAGCTGGCTGTCGCCCTGCGTGGTTGACTCCGCCGTCGGTGTGTGAATGTGTGCATTAATGGGTGAACGTCAGTCAACACTGTAAAGTGCTTTGGATGAAAGCACTATATAAATGAGGACCATTTAAATGAGGACCATTTGATAAATTCCGCAAAATGACACAAGAGGTTCTGAGGTTCTGTAGGACAGGTAGCCTATGAAATTCTAATTAACACGAGTGTCCCCAGCAAAGTAAAATGAACGTTACCCGACCCAAACCCGAGCATCATTTCTAAATATTAGTCGGAACCAGACCCAGCCCATCAGGCTCGGGTTTCCATGCTCTAACACACACACACACACACACACACACACACACACACACACACACACACACACACACACACACACACACACACACACACACACACACACACACACACACACACACACACACACACACACACACACCTTTCTTGAACTCCTCCAGCATGGCGTCGAGCTTGGTGTCGTTGAAGACGAAGTGCAGTGGGTGGTTGTAGAACTTGGTGATGGTGGTCATGGGGGTGCAGTCGTCCGGGTCCACCAGAGCCAGGTCCTTCACGTACAGGATCTCCACGATGTTGGACCTGGGCAGAGAGGGACACACGTATGACATGATCAAACATGCCTGTTTATTATTTAGGCTGAACGATTTGGGGAAATATTCTAATTGCGAATCTCGCGATTATTTCGACCAATATCGTGTTAGCAGGCATAAGCACAGAACATAAGTTCCTTATGCTCTGTATTATTCACTAAACAAGCAGTAAATCATTCTATAATATGACCAACACAACATTGGAAGCAGTCAACATATAAACGTCTCTTATCTTTAGGCCAGGCATATGTGTTGAGATGAATTGATGCATGAATTCATATTATAACACCTTCATTCAACTATTGAATTGTAAACGAAAAACGTAATCCCAGCCTTTGCGATTTGCAAATCGCATTCTGTTACATCGCGGATGTCTTACCCCCTTACCAGCTCATCGATGCGGTGTCAAAACAACAAACAAAATGACGGCTTACTGAAATAGACAAATCAAAAAAAAAAAAAGGGCCCGCCCACGTTCTCCATCATTTCAGACGGACTGAAGACACACAGAACAGACGGGGTGTGGGTGCCGAGCTCACTTCTCCTCCTCGTAGATGGGCACACGGGTGTAGCCGCTCTGCATGATGTCGGACATGGTGGAGAAGTCCAGGGTGGCGGTGCTGGGCAGCATGAAGCACTCCTTCAGCGGCGTGAGGATGTCCTCCACCGTCTTGCTGCGCAGGGCCCCGCGGCTAAACTCCTCCTTCACAAACTCACTGGCGAGAGGAAACGAGCGCGCCCACCGGGGAATGAGAGACATGCAGATAATGACTTGACGGACGCCAGTGGGGGAATTAAGGACTCTGGTCGAGGTAATTACCAACACAGGACCGGGTCACAATCACAGCTTTCTAAATGAAGAAGAAAGACAATTATTTTATGTTATTTTAGTTAGTCGGTTTGGAATTTCCTACATTTAAATCAATGAAGAATTTTGGTTACCGGTTCCTGCCATTAATTACCAGTGATTATTTACCACTACCTAGTAACTTATTCTATAGTGGGATGTAAGTGACCAGTGACCTGTGATTACTTACTTACTTACTTACTTACTTACTTAACTACCTACCAGTAGTTAGTTAGTTACTTGTACTTAGGGTAACATGCAAGCAATTATAGTTAGCTAGCTGTACCTGTAAGTAGTGACCTATTGTTAGCCCCTGTCACTAGTTAATTAGCTAGACTTACCTATAGTTAGTTACTTGAACCTGATGCCAGTTACATGCCCTAATACTAGTTACCAATAGTTAGTAAGTTACCTGCAGCTTTTACTTCTTGCCAATATTATTATTAGTTAGTTACCTGTAGGGATGGGTAATACTTATTAACTTAGCTGTATGGGTCGACACTAGTTGCCTGAACCTGATACTAGTTTTCGATAGTTATTTACTTGATAATAGTTACCAATAGTTATTTAGTTACCTGAACCTGATTCTAGTTACCAATAGTTAGTTATTTACCTGTAGGGATCATTACTAGTAACCCCAACCTGATACTAGTTAGCTATAGCTAGTTGGTTACCTGTAGGGGTCGTTGACGCTGGTGCGGATCATTTCCATGGCCCTCTCCCGAATGCCACACGTGCTGATGTCCCTTCTGAGCGCGAGGTCCAGGATGAGGCCCAGCGGACAGGACAGCGGGCAGGTGAGCACCATGCACACCTGGGCCAACCAGGTGAGACCCGGGGCCATCTGGAAGCCGTAGCCCGAGGCCAGGATGTGTGGCACCAACTCCGCCAGCAGGAAGATGAGGAAGGCGCTCGCGAACACGGCCGGCGCAATGGCGCCGATAGCCTTGTACAGCAACACCCCTACAACCGAGTGGCCCAGGGCGCACAGAAACACCAGGGAACACACCTGCGGCGTGGAGAAAGGACCGTTGAACGCACAGATCTTTGTTTTGTCATTTGGGGGAGGTAAAGTTTATGCTGTGCTGGTGTGTGAACTCACCAAGAAGTTGCCTCTTCTCCTAATGGGCTCCAATCGTTTAGCGCCCCGCTTCTCCTCCTCCGACCCGCAGCTGTGGAGGACGTAGAGCTCGAGGGGGTCCAGCCACAGGAGGCTGAGGTTCACCATCTTCAGAACCCCGCACACCACAACCAGCGCCACCACCAGCACGGCCAGCCCCCACGCCGGGAGGTAGTCCCTGGGCAGAACGCTCTCGGCGACAACCTGCAGTCTGTCCGGTCTGACAGATGCCCATTTCCCGTTACTCAGTACGCACAGGTGGTGGTAGGTCTGGTCCCTCGCTACCCCCGCGGCGCCCGACGGGATGCTATCTTTGCGCGTCTGCACCGTTATAATCCTGCTGTACTCCTCGCCGGGGGGGCCGACGAGTCCCGTCGCCTCGAACGGGGCCGCTCCTCGACTGCTCTCCTGCCCACACGGGTCGGCCGCGTCTCCCACATCCCCGGCCTCCCCCGGAGCTGCCGTGGCAAACGCGACCCACGGCCAGCTTCCATTCAGCCGTTCCGATCCAAACAGGCGAACCTTGAAACTGGCTCCCGGCGGTGCCAAGATTGTGCGCTCCTTCATACACACCCGACCCTCCGGGTCTTCCAGTCGCAGCCCTACGACCAGCGGGGCTCGCTGGCTGCAGGCGCCGTCCCTGATCCCGCAGAACAACAATAACATCAACAGCAATCGTAGACCTGCCAAGCTGGCCACCATATTGGAATTGGTGAGCCCGTCTCTGCGTGGATCATGTGACGCTACCGCTGTAGCATTGGACCCGCCCACCAGGACCCTGCTAAGCCAAACGGAGTACAGGGAAAACAAAGCTTGACTTTAGATTCATTTTGATTACGATTTTAGGAAAACAGCATACATTGATTTGAAATTATGACTTCTGCATGATGCCGTATTGCGTTCTGACTGCACCTCCCCCGTTAAAAAAAAACCTACCGAATCGAGATCCGTGTGGGCTGGGAGCCAATGGAAACACAGAAAACAAGACGATGCCCCGCCCTCCGTTGTTTATGTTCCTTTCAGAAAGTATGCTCCTGCACCAACTATTGTCTGTAATGTAGCCAAATTAACCTCGAATTATTGTAACATTATATATTAGAACAAGTTGAAAAATGGTAACCGAATGCTAAACGACTCGTTCTCGTGTCAACAGTGGACCATGTCAAAGGTTTAATATATACACTTGTAAACTATTTTCCACACTGGATACTGGCAATGAGTAAACCTTGTAGTTACCATGTTAGCTCAGTGTGTGTGTGTGTGTGTGTGTGTGTGTGTGTGTGTGTGTGTGTGTGTGTGTGTGTGTGTGTGTGTGTGTGTGTGTGTGTGTTAGATAAAGCATATATGCAATGAAGAGAAAAAATGAGAGTCTAATAACTGATATTTTAAGGGAGGGTTGACTACTTGGATCCACCAAAAAATAATTTATTATATTTGAGTTTATTATTGTAATATACTTCTTAAAATTGTGTCATACTTATTTTTACTCAAATAAACCAGTAATGGATATGTGTTTGAGTGGCCAATTGGATGTTCTTCAACCACCAATCAAATATGAGATTAGATTTGTTTACAGTCGCTATATAAACAAATAAACATAAACAAACAAATAAACTTGTTTGAATCCTTCTAAGGTTATCAGTTCAGAATATCAATGATGAAAGATTGAAATGGACAATACCGTGTCTGCACTGATGGCTTGTACGATGTGTTTGGAGTGGATGTAGTGTAAACGTTCCCCGACAACTCCCCAAGAGAACAGACCACCACCTTGAAACAACACACAGTGGGTTCGTTAAGGTGGAAAGTGTTCCCTGCTTTAGAAATCTTTAACCTTCTCCTCCTGGGACTAACGTAATCATCACACCAACACTGCACTAACACAGCCCCGCAGGAGTCTGCGATAAGCTTCGACTCCCGGGCTCTGTGGTTGGACCGTACAACGGAGCTCATAGCTGATTACACGGAACGGGTTAACGGTTAGAGCGGAATTTCAATAATTTTGGAGTGGCAGTTGAGAAAGGGAGAGGAGATTAGAGTGAGAAAAAAGGAGGGGAGAAACAGCAAAGGAGAAACAATGAATGAATTAAAGTGTGGAGGAAGGGGAGGAGGCTGGGAGATAAGGAAAAAAAGGGAGGACAGAACCGGAAAGGAGAGAAGCAAAAGGGTGGGAAAGGAGAACGGAGAGGTTTGCCATCCGAAGGCCACGGGGACGCCTGTGGAGAAAGAAATACAGATAAGCCCAAGGGGTCAAGGTGAGCCACAGACTGAGAATAATAATAATATTATACTGGGGCCCATTGACGGTACGTGATCTGAAAGGGTCGCGGAGATGTGTGTAAGGAATACATACAAACTTTGTGTTTTCTCTCAGGAAAAACAATCTGAAATGTTTATTGCTATGTAATAATGCTTTCCTCGCAAACAACAGAATAGAACAATGGAGAGAACTTCAAAAAAGCTTATTTTTTTTCCCAAAGTGACATAAAGAACAAATGCCCGTCTCTTCGCATCATATACATGAATATTTACAGGAACATAACATAAATAACAACAAAACGCACACTACTTTCAGGGGCAAGGCTCAAAACCACTGAAACATGTGCCTCATCGTTGGTGGCCAGGTAGGCTACAACAGATCCACTCCTCGTGGTGGGAGCCTTGAACACAATGAGACAACACAAACATATCGTTTACAATAAATAAATGAACAAGTCTGACGTTTTTACTTCTTTTCACACGTATACTTCGGTACATAGTCACGCAGCCAAACCAGTGGCTTACCCAGAACCGGTCTAGAAGACAACCACGTGACCCGTAGTGAACCAGCAGGCAGGTCTGTAGCAATCTCTTGAAAACATAAGGCTATGATGACTAGAGAATCCCTTCCTTCCAACAATGACAATGTCTTTTTCCTCTCAGAAAGACCTGAAAGGGTTGTGGTTTTTTGTCTGTCCTTGACAAAAATCGAACGCAACTCAACAGGATTGTTTTTCTATTTCCCTTCCATAATATTATCAGGATGGAAGCGAGGGGAATTCTTTGGGAGTCATGTTTCACGTTTAAATATCTGTTTATTCTGAATAGTATGTATACTATGTAAATTATATGCAGCTACTCTAACTTCCTTCAGATCAGTGCTAGTGCTTATACAAATATTCTTTTTTTTTTAAACATATAAAGTAAAATAAATTGCTTCAACTATGATCAATAAAATAACTCATCTATACATTTTATAGGACTTCGGCATCACAGCATACATAGGAGGAACAAACATTAAAATAAAGACATGCTATCGGCATCAACATCGTAGCCTGCCTTCAACCATCAGAGAAGCCACACAATCGTCTTCTCTTTGTCGTTTCTCTTCGGTCCATATTGAGGTGGTAGCCTACTGGCCTGTTTTTCATACAGTCCAATAGAGCTTATTCACCTAGCAGCCTGGTTGCTAGGGTAAACCTGGAATCTAGAAGGTTAGCATTCGGACTGCTACCTGGGTGGGGAAATGGACTGCAGAGCTAAAAGCAGTGCGCTGAGTTTTCACAGTTTCACCAAAGATTGGAGAAGGATAACCAACCCGCATGGTTGCTAGGTGAATGAGGTCTACTTATACCTTCTGACCACGGCTTTACTCACATAAATAAAAATGACAGTCTCCTCCAGAACGCAAACTGGCTGGAATATTCTAGACTCCAGCCCTCATTCTGGATGTGAGGTCATAGCTACAGTGATTTCAAATCACCACTTCAGGAGCCATGTATTAAGAAAATAAATTGTACAGTTGAATCATTATATTTCACTTGTGAATCTAGGCCACAGTGACACACAACGCTATAGGTGTCAATGTAGCCGTGCTACACGTTTGTGGAAATCGTCTTAAAATGCCATGTGCTACAGTACAACACCCTATTCAGAGCCTGCTTTGGCCCAGAACAGAACAGTTTTGGTCGTCCTTTCAAAATAAGAGCTTGCTACCTCCTTCAAAAATAAAAACGTAAAGGTCACGGTAATTCAATAAATAAATAAGTTAAAGCATACACAAACTTGAAAAGTGTGAGGTCACGACACAACCTGCAACAGTGACATGGAACTGTAGAGAGAGAACTCGCTAGATGAAGAGATTGAATCCAACCAAATTATGTTTTGGTACAGGTCACGATCCGGTCATCTCGATCAATCTCGTAACAAACATCCAACGCGAGACTTAACTTGAAATAGAAACACGTGTGACATCAGGAAGTCGTAATGGAAGCGTTATACAGTGGTCCAACATTTTGCGCAACAGTAACTCAAACTCAAATACACCCCCCCCCCCCCACCCACCCACCCACCCACCCACCCCGCCCAAGGTCAAGGTCAAGGCGGTAAGGAGCTGCGTTCACAGTGAGGCTGTGTGGATCGTGGTGGTGGTGGTGAGGATGTGCCAGAGGAGGGAGTGAGTGTTGATAGAAAGTCTGTCTGACGGCTGGCGTCACCTCAAATACCGGGACGCGCCCTTGGATGTAGAATGTGAGCGTTCCCGAGGGACGGCGAAGGTGTCGGAAAAATAAATCACATCAAATAAATACATCAAAGAAACAAGTAAATGAAATGCATCATAAATAGGTAAAAACCAACATTGCACAGAATAAATAGAACAGTGGTTACGATTAAATGACTGTATTGCGATGAGATCAGGGATGAACTGACGTCACCACCTTCTGGTGAGATCTCAGAAGCCCATTCTTGGATTATTTCGTCACAGGCCGTGGGAACCGGTCTGACCCGGTTCATATCGTAGTCTAATGTTTCGCTGAAACGGTGGTTCAGTGTTAATAATGCCCTCTCAGATACCGCACCAAGCCGACTCCCTAGCAGGTGGTTCCCTTGGTCTCATCGATGAGCTGTACTCTACGTTGTCACGGACAACAGCAAAAGACAATTTGCATATGCATAAACAGAAAATGCATTCAGATAAATCAAAATACATGGTTTGTCTCGCCATATGTTTCAAGACTTACTCGGTGGTGTTGCCCACGCCGTCTAATTTTCAAAGAATAAATTAATGAATTCAAACAAACAAACCCTAGCTGTGAAAATCAGCCTCCAACAACAACAATCCACATTTCTCAGACATTTTCAACAGAAACCCCAAAAAAAAAACTAAAAATAACTCAACCCAACACAACACTCTGGGTAACCGGTTAAGTGAGGATTGCGTGATCCCCCCTTAGGTCCTCAGAACGATCGCCATGGAAACAGACGGAGCGGGGGAAACATCGCTTTTCTGTTTTGTGTCCGTTTGACCCGACCACAGCGCAACCTTGCAACCAGTGGGAGAAAAAAACACAAGAAAACACCACTTCAGACCTGCATAGGGTACGCACACGCCTGGCGGGGCGTGCAGCGGCGCCCGCCCCATCGCTCTGGTGGGGGGCGGCCGGCGGGGGGGCCGGCGGGGGGGCCGGCGGGGGGGCCCGAGAGGGGGTCATGCAGGGAGGAAGACGAGGAGGGGGAGATCCTCCACATCCATCATGAGGTCAGGTCAAAGATCAGATCAGGAACTGTGTGTGTGTGTGTGTGTGTGTGTGTGTGTGTGTGTGTGTGTGTGTGTGTGTGTGTGTGTGTGTGTGTGTGTGTGTGTGTGTGTGTGTGTGTGTGTGTGTGTGTGTGTGTGCGCGCGCGCATAATATTCACAGAGTAGCCCCTCCCTGGGGTGTGTGTGTGTGGGGAGGGGGGGGGGGGGGTCACGTCGCTAAATAGTGCTCTCGGTGTGTGCGTGGCTGATGGTGTGCACGTGGGCGTAGGGGTGGCTGGGCTTGCGCGTGCCCGTGCCCGCCCCCACGCCCACCGCCGCCGCCGCCGCCCCCACCGCCGGGGCGGAGGCGGAGGCGGCGCCGCAGTTCTGGCGCTCGCCGAGCAGGGTGGTGGTCTCGCCCGGGAGGGGCACGTGTTCCGGGCGCGGCGGGGAGGAGGTGGGGAGCGGCGGCGGCGGCGGGGAGGGCGAGGGTTTGGAGAGTTTCTGGTCGCCGCCCGGCGGCGCCGCCCCGCCCGCGGTCACGGCGGTGACCAGCGGCGTCTGGGCCAGCGGGGGGGCGTGGTGGGCGTGGGGGAGGTGGTGGTGGTGGTGGGGGTCCCTCGGGGCGGAGGAAGCGGAGGAGGAGGAGGAGGCGGCGGCGGCGACGGTGAGGGGGAGGGAGTGCTTGGGCGTGGGGGAGGACTTCCGGGAGACGCTCGGGGGGGTGGAGCGGGCGGAGGCGGGCGGCGGCGGCGGGGGGGGCTGGGACAGGGCGGGCAGGCGCGGGGCGGGCGGCGTGGCCAGCGGGACGGAGGAGCGCGGCGCCGGGGGGCTGATGGGGGGCAGGGAGAAGCAGGTGTCCAGGCGAGGGTGGCTGGCCTCGGGGGTCTGGGGGCTGCTGTCCAGCCTGGAGGCCAGCAGGCCGTTCTGGTACTGGGCGCGCGTTATCTGGGGATGGGGGGGGAGATATAGATCAGAATCATAATAATACACAGAGATATTAAAGGCAAACCAAACCCCCTGAGCGAGTCCCGCCCCGCTGTCAGAACCTCTAGCGCTCTGAGCCCCCGTTGGTTTTATTAGGGCCAGCATGTTTGATTGACAGGCACTGCATGTCACGGCTTGTCTGGCAAACGTGTCACTATATAACCCACACTGGACAACTTATTATTATAGATGTAAGGTTAAGCGCTTGGACCTTGAACAAATGTAACGACGATATTAATTAAGGTGGAGAAAGGCGTTAACACTACGGGGTGGAGGTTCCAATCGGGGGCCACCGACCGACGCCGACAATGTTTGCAGTCAAGGTACAGCAAGACCCTTAGAGATAACGGGGTCGTCCACGAGCGCACACAGTCCCATAAGGACAGAAACATGTAACATTATTATAACACCCGATAAGGTTTTATAAAAAAAAAGAGTTTTATCGTAGGGTCAAAGCTTACTTGGCAGTCAAACTCTTTCTGACTGGGATATAAATAACAAAATACCCACAAACCACCCTGGCATTAGACCCCGTCCATCACACACAAGCGCACACACACACACACCCCCCCCCCCCCCTCTCCCCTCTCCCTGACATGAACCACAAGCGCCGCCGCCGGTACCTTGACGAACTGCAGGTCGGTGAGCGCCCGGACGCAGAAGTCGGGCGTGTACTGGAAGGGCGTGCCGGGGAGCTGCGTGTTGCTGCCGCACACGGAGCCCGGGCCGTCCGGAGCGCGCTCGGCGCAGCTCAGGGACGCCGAGCGGTTCAGACCGCCGCCGTGAGACGGAGAGCGGAACTCTGGGAGATTTAGAATCATGGGGACGTCAATACTGAGACAGATGGTTTGACTGCAGACAGACAGGACAGACACACACACACACACACACACACACACAGAGCGAGGCAGACAGACAGGCAGACACTGTCAGACACACACACACACGCAGAGCGAGGCAGACAGACAGGCAGACACTGTCAGACACACACACACACACAGAGCGAGGCAGACAGACAGGCAGACACACAAAGACATACAAGCACACAGACCAGTGAGACCGGCAGACACACGCCACACAGATGGCATGCATAAAGGCGGACAGACAGTCACACGCAAACATACGGGCGTGCGTCGTCACGTCAACATAAACACGTACACACGTACACGCGATTTCAGAACAGGGACAGACTTTCGGAAATCACAGCCAGGAGACGAGACACGACGACACAGCAGGAGGTGAGTCGGTGAGACGGTGAAGGGAGACAAGAGCGAGCGGGCAGAGAGGATGACGACCGCCAAGTCCACAAACAAGCTCACGTGCACTGTTGCGGGCTCCACGTGCACTGTTGCGGCTCACGTGCACTGTGTGTGTCTCTCACGTGCACTGTGTGTGTCTCTCACGTGCACTGTGTGTGTCTCTCACGTGCTCCGCCACATGCGCCCTCAGACGCGGCGGTCAGCGGTGTGTGTGGGGTGTGTGTGTGTGTGTGGGGTGTGTGTGTGTGTGTGTGTGTGCGTGTGAGTGACGGTGGGAGGAGGGGCTCTCGCGTCGTACAGGGGAGCCCGACGCCTGGCGTGTTAGTGCGTTAGTGCGCTGCGTGGTTAAAGGTGACGTGTTGTACCACCGGGGGGGTGGAGTGTGATTAGCCCTCACAAGCCGTTTTGAAGGTCCGCCTCTTCCAGCACACGTCACAGGTGGACACGCCCACTTGCGGTGTCAGAAGAGGCCGATTTTCAAAACGGCTTGTGAGGGCTAATCACACTCACACCCGGTGGCATCACGTGTCACCTTTAGAGGTACACCGCTGTGAGTCCAGGGTCTATCCCTACGCTACGTTCATTGTTGCAATGGACGGCGCTGGTTAGAGACTGTTTGCCTTGGGTCAGGTTTTATGGAGGTTGCGGTTTGAGACGGTGTTTCAGGTAGAGGTAAATGGTACTGAGGATAAAAAGGTGATGTTAACCAAAGGTCTATGGTCCGACCGCCGACGTAAATATCTAAGGTTTAGCAATAAATACACACACACCATCTGACCATAGATCCAGGGTTGCATGGAAAGTGCGGGTTGGTTGCAGGGCGATTAAATTAGAGATGAGAGGTGAGGGGGGCCGCGGTTAAGCCTAATCCAGCAAGTTAACTAGTCCCCTGAGGTCTGAGCCCTGACTGTGACGCACTCAGAGTCCTGGGACTCTTCCTGTAACCCAGCCAGCCAATCAGGACATGACACGTCGCCGACCGGACAAGGGAAGGAGGAGCTGCAGCGTGCGGTCAAATGATTCATCTACCAGGAACCGGGTGGTTTCCATAAAGGCCCGTGTGTGTGTGTTGGTGCTTCCATGTGCAAATATCTGTGTGATATTGTGTCCGGTGTGTTTGTTAATTAGGGCACGTTTCACTCAAAGACGACCCGCAGCTATACTGCATTGGGGATCATTGTAGCCCATTTCCCCGGGGAGTCTAAATAAACTCAATAGATCAGATGAAACAACACAAACTAGCCCGTTTCCTCAACATTGGAGAGATAAGGAAAACGTAAAAATGGGACTTTTGAAGGCTCATTTCATTCATTTCCGTTCCGAATACTTGCTGCTCCCTGACTAAATGTAGGCGGCTACTTGCTGGAGCGGGACTTTTAAGAGGACGGCAGGCGGGGAATAAAGGTGAGAAATGGGGGTTTTAGTGGGAAGGCTTAGAAAGTCCCTCCCCTCGGGATTGACCCATGCAAGGTCGTTACCTGGGAAACGGGAGAACACAGAAAACCTCTTAAGAGAGAGGCGTCGCGGCGGGGGGGACGCCACTGAGGGGGAGAGAGGGGGGGTGACAGCTGCAAGTGGGAGTGGGGAGAGAGAGAGAGAGAGACATGCCCTTGTTTAATTGAATGATTCACTCGAGCAGTCGGCATTTTTAAATAATAGCTGTGATATAATCTTCAACACTAGGGGGCGGACAAGTGCGCTGGATCGTTGGGTTAACCCTCAAATGATTCTCCGTAGCAGACCCCATTCTGAGAGAAACCACAGCTGTTTAAGGAAGGAAAGGTCTAATTTATTCATTTTTTTATGAAAATCTTTTATTATTATTTAATATTAAGCCTTTTTTGTCCAATTTATGCATCCAACTGGATGCAAACTAATTTGCTTTATTGAAAGGGTGAACAGCTGATCAGTAAAAGTAACAGTATTCTCATTTAAATAGTACTTAACAATACCACGTTTGGTTGGCCGGTGGAGATGGTGGAGGAGGGGGCTCGGTGTTAATAACGTGTATGAATTCTCTTCAGGTGTGGAACCTAAAATCATGGACTGTAGGACTTCATTTGGCCTGTGTATGTTTTAGGGCGGTAACTTGACATTTGCTAATGAGACAAGCGACGCTTGTTTCACAATTAACTTTGACATTGATGCGACATTGCACACGCACACACTGAACTGCATGATGTTCACAGAAATAGCACAGGAAGACAATCAGCTGAGAGAGAGAACAATTAAATACACAGAAATATAGATTAACAAAACAGTCAGGTACAAGGTAAGGGACCAATCCCTTATTTTCTTTATGAGGCATTAGGCTGAAAACAACATATACAATAACACTAGGTAGCCATAGCTAAACCCCACCACTAGGTGCTGCAAGTGTCTTTTATTTCACTACAAGTGTATGGACTAGGGCCCATAGGTTCATCATGCTACCACTCAACAGA
>NC_140288.1:14238402-14253402 GCF_964030765.1 Micromesistius poutassou
TTAATCGTATGGTCATTAAAGATTCTGCATCGAACGCAGAAATGCCAAGGAGCATGTATTATATTATATACATACAAACGGCTGTATGGTACGCTGTTGAAGAAATAGCCTCCGTTTCTGATGGCTGAAGATATTGCTAATGTTGCTTCGATTAGGAGGCGATTAGCTGGAGCCTCGGCCCACTGCATAGATATAGAGCACATATTTGTTGGGATTTTATTGAACCCTTATTTTTAACAGTCATTTTTTTAATCATATGGTCATTAAAAATTCTGCATCGAACGCAGAAATTGCCAAGGAGCATGTATTATATTATATACATACAAACGGCTGTATGGTACGCTGTTGAAGAAATAGCCTCCGTTTCTGATGGCTGAAAATATCGCTAATGTTGCTTCGATTAGAAGGCCTCTCACACGCTCACACGCGCCTCGCATCAGAGTGCATCAAACCGCAACACCTGGACAAGACTGGACTGGACAAGAGAAGAGAAGAAGACTGAAGACTGGACAAGACCGGAGAGACGAGGACCAGATTGAGGCCTTCATGAACCCGAGCTGCTGCACGAGAAGAACCCTAGTAGACACCACCAGCCAGGACGGCTCTACTTGGCTCCCTTCAGGGGTCCACACCCCCCCCCCCCCCCCCCCGCGCCTAAAGCCCAGAGGTGCTTCAAAAGGTGCTTCAAAGACACTTATTTCCTGTAGAGAGTACACTGCGCTTCCTGTCTATCGTAACCACTCCAACACGACCACTGATCTTACAGCTTATAGCCGATCTGAGTGTGAGCTACACAGAGCTCCAACGTGGAGGAGAAACAGCCAACCAAGACCTAACAGACAACCAACACGCATACGGACTACAAACGTCATCGCAATCTTGCACGGTGACGTTACACTTGATGCGTGACACCCTAGTGTGCCTACACTAGAGAGGCCTGTGAGTGCACATGGTGCAGTGCTGCCATTGAGCTGACCTCTGACCTCTAGCCTGTCTCTCCGCGGCGGACCGCCCTGACGGCTGATCACGTGCCAAGGCCTCAGGGCCGGCAGGTGGCCGCTGCGCCCGTCTTCCTCTGTGGCTCTGAACCCCACCCCAGCGCCGTCCTGGGCGCCAGCGCGGCATGAACGCAAAAACTACCTCTGTGCTGTTTACTTTGTAGTCATTTAATTTTCTCTGGTTACTGTTAGGGTGTTAACGGTTATTTTATCCATACTTCAGGTGTCAGTCACGACGCCTCCAAACACAACGCGCTAAGCGTCTCACAACACTGAGTCAACGACTGTTGTGAGACGTTGTGAGGAGGTGGAGGCGGGCAGAGCCGTCATGGGCGCCAGCGCGGCATCAACGCAAAAACTACCTCTGTGCTGTTTACTTTGTAGTCATTTAGCTTTTTTATTATAGTGTGAGATAGATGGCGGTTGGGGTATTTTGTTCAGAAATGCAGAGTAGATGTTGATTGAGTGTACAATAACAGGGGGGGGTAGGACTCTGATCGTTTTGGCTCGGTACTTAAAGACCCAAACTCCTTCACCGCTCTGCCCTTACAGTGAGAAACAAAGAGGAAGCTGCTTTGAAGTCCTGCAAAGAGAACCCTGGCTGAGGATCTGTCATGGCCGTGGGAGGACATTTATTATGCAAACGGAAGAATTGGGGGAAGAGACGTACTCCTGACTGCTGAAGTGCACAGTTAGTCTGAAAGTGGTTTAAAGAGGCATTTGTCATCAGACTAGAAGAACTAGGACTTCTCAAGCTAAAGGTTTCCCCAGTCAACACCAAACTGTTAATCCAGTCAACAGCGACCAGCCGGAGCCTCGGCCCACTGCATAGATATAGACATACATATGTCTATGCACATATTTGTTGGGATTTTATTGAACCCTTATTTATCCAGGTTGAAAACAAATTGAGATTAAAAATCTAATTTTCAAGGGGGGCCTCGGAGAGGTCAGCCTGGCACGGGGTAAAATACAACACAAAACAAACAACATACAATATGTAGCGACTCAACATATGGGATTTTAAGTCTTTCAGGAGCCCTTTCAGCAAGACTAGATCACTCAGTTTGAACTCTTTCAAAACACCAATACATACTAGATCAGTCAGTTTGAACTCTTTCAAATCAGCAATATACACTAGATCAGTCAGTTTGAACTCTTTCAAAACACCAATACATACTAGATCACTCAGTTTGAACTCTTTCAAAACAAATCAGCAATTGGGACTAGATCAGTCAATTGTAAGTATTTTTGCAGCTGATTCAAGGAAAGAAAAGTGACTCTTGCCCATCTCAGTCCTGACACGGGGAACAGACCGTTGGAGCCCAGAGTGTGGAGAACAGTCCGTGATGACCTTGGTCTCTTGACACATTAGAGCACAAGTAAGAGGAAGCAGGCGAAGCAGGGACGTTAAACCGTTAAACAGCGCCTGCGCCCCTACAACGACGGCCCCCCGCTGGGTTTTCATATAAAGTGTAATGGTGCGTGGCGAGGTGTACAGACTGTAAAAAAAAGTCTTAAACCACAGTGATGTGATAGCGAGGGGGCCCGTACACGTTGGGCAGTGGCACTCATGAAGAGAAGATGGGCGTAGCATAACAAGGGTAACACGGCGGTGGACGTCGGGGGCCTCTTGTTTAGTCTGTCATCATCAGAACGGGATTGTGGATCAATGTGAATACCCAAATGCATACTGTGGATTAGGGATGGGTCAGAATATTCGATTATTCGATTATTCGTTCCCGAGGATCAAAGTCGATTTTTAACATTTGGACCGTTAACATTTTTTCCCATTCAAATAAACAAGAATTAACGGACGGAACTAATGTTGGTTCTGTAGCATTGTTACAACACAAACACTGAACACTGTTAAAGTTTGTTTTTTTGCGTTTAAGATATATAAGTGATTTCTTGCAGATGATCCACGGCTGCCTTTGTGAATGTCGGCACACATCGAATAATCGATCATTCGTTCATAACCACCCACTGATTATTCGACCATGAAAAATTTGAGTTATTCACATCCCTACTGTAGATATATATATATTTAAATTATATATTTGAATATATTTCATGGGCTTTTTGGTGCCTTTAAGGACAGGACAGTGAAGAGAGACAGGAAAGCGGGTTGGAGAAGAGGGGGGGTGACATCGTTGTATTGCCTGCATGGTGAGCGCACTACTGGGTCAAGCCACCGGGCTCCCCCAGGTATTTATATCTGGCAACCAGGTCAATGCCCCAGTCCGTGTTAACGTGACCATGTCATCCTGACCAGTCCAAACAAACGGAAGACTGGAAGGAAGCGTTCTAGAGTTGGAGAACACCGTCACTTTAGTCTTCATTGGTGTCAACGGGGAACTATCTGAACTATTAACTAAACTTACTAATAAGCAGTTTGCAAGAAACCCATGGCTTGGGCAACGGAGGTTGAGAAGTTAATAATAGAGTCGGCCAAATAAAGATGTCATTTATCATTTGAATTCAGACAAGGTTATTAATATATGGAGAGAATACCCAGGGGGCCCGGGACTGATCCTTGGGGAACTCCCTTGGTAACAGAAAAAAAAAAAAAAGAAGTGGACCCAGCTAATTGCCACAATGGATTTTATCACGAAGGTAATTACTAATTAGGAAACCATGTTAGTGCCTCTAAGGACAGGCGAATGGTGAGAAGCCTCTGCAGAAGTATAATGGTGAACAACAGTGTCAGAGTTTCCTATTGTCCAGATCTTCACTCATATCATTTAAACTTTAGCAATAAAGTGATAGTAGGCCTAATGTGCTGTTATCTAAAGGCAGATTGAAATTCAAATTAATAAGGTGACTTACTTTTTTTTTTTTTTTAATTGCTCAGGATTTTCATAACTATATTTGTTTATTAAATTATTACTTATAACTATGTGTTTTTTGGATTTGCTGTATTTTAAGAGGAGTAGTAAGTGCATTTTGCTCTCTTAATGAGAGAAGTGAAGCGATTTCGCAGCCATCTCACTTTGACGCAGGAGAACCAGCGGGTGAAACCGCCCTCGACTCTGAATTTGGGGAAGGGAACACGTTTGTTAATAAAATATAAAAAGCTACTCTAAGTGCCGTCACGCCAGATCTCCATCCCCAGATAGTCATGGTGAGCAGTTCACGAAGAAAGGCTTAAGCACAGTGTGTGTTTAAAATCTCTTAAGAAGAATACTGCCATGGTCTAACTGTCGCGCTGGCACACAGTTACTTAGACAACTGTCAAATATTCCTTAGATACATAGATGCCTTTCATCCCAAAAGGTAGAAATACACACATGATTAGAAGAACCCTTGTGAGTTTTGAAGAGATCCTTGAAAGTAAAAATCATCAAGACCGGGGGACATCTCATATTCATACTTGACCTTCAAACCCAGCGTGCTTGACCTCCAGGATACATGGTCATGCAACGGACTGGTGTGGTCAGAGAAAGCATCCATGACATCACTTCACTGCACTTAGCACCAGACATGCATGCAAATGGGGACAAAATGAAAAGGAAAGACAGCACAGCAGCACCAGGATGTAGCATTGAATAAGACGCTACATCCTAAGTACACGTTCCAAGAAAAATGATGAAAAAATATGTTGTGTCGTATTCTGAGACACTCACAGGAAAAGGGAGAGTGAAGACAGAGATAAGAGAGTTGTCACAGTCTCACGGCAGCCAGAGACAGACCGAGGCAGAGAGGGAAATGGACTACTTCATCCCAGCAGAAGCCCATTCACAGCTGTCACATGCCTTATTATCAAAGCCCGGGTAAGATGTTTGGCAAGATGTTGTTCTTCAAACTGCACTCTATACACTTGAGAGTGACGGAGAGTGCCAGCGAGAGAAGCAGAGAACCACACAGAGCGCACCACTTAGCTGGCGATGGAAAGGCTCTACTATTTTGCATTTATTTGACCATTGATATCCAGCCATCGATGCAGCCGTCAGGGAGTCTCCAAGCTACGTTTTAAAGTGTTCTTACTCTCCAGCCATTACACTCCGTCACTCCGCCCTCTAGGTTTGAAAAACGAGCCATAAATCAACTCCAAATGAACTGAATCACATTCGTAATGCAAGACCTTGAACCTAGTTGCAACAAATGGACCAAGGTTTCAATCAAATAAGGGATGCCAAAGAAAAGGTTGCAATTATCAACGAGTTAAACAAACAAAAATCAAATATAAAAATAAAAAAAAACGATCAATGAATGGAACGGGCAGATCAACGAACCAAACAAATCAATCACTGAATCAAACAAACTGAAATCACGGAACCAAACCAATCGATCAACGGGCTGAACTGAATCCACGCCAAACTCCAACTCCCAACAGCTCACGGCGTAGACGTAGCCAGGGCATTAATGTTGCCCCTGTGCAAAGGAAGAGGATTTCTGCGCTGAACCACTGAGTGGTGGACACTCAGCCAAATCTGTGTGAGTGTGTGGAGGGATTAAAGCCCCACGGCCTGGGCCCCAGCGCCTACCTGTGGCCAGGAAGCGGTGTGCAGCCAGCATCAGCTGGGGGGAGATCTTCACTTGGCTGTCCCCGTCGTTCTTGAACGCCGAGAAGTCCCGCTTGTTCTTGTTGGGATCCACCTTCTTCCGGTTCTTGTTGTCAGCTGTCAGCGGCAGAGGAAGACCAAATAAGGGTCGTCATTAAAACTACGTTTACACGCGTTTCATACTGAGCCGCAGGTTTTTCCCAGATAAACGCGGACTCACTGTAAAGATCGGATTCATCCAGGATCTCCGATTTGATGATCTCCTCGATGACGTCCTCCAAGGTGACCAATCCCAGCACCTCGTAGAAGGGATCTCCCTCCCCCTCGTTGTTCACCTTCTGGACGATGGCCAGGTGGGACTTACCTGGGGACAGGACAGAGCATCACATGGTCACTAGTGTTCACCGTGCACGACCTGTGCCGGGTCATTATGAATGAAAAGTCTGCAGGTTACAAAAAATAATGACACCCAAGCAAAAAAAAAAGGTCCTGGATTCGATCCCTGATATCCTATACCTGTAAGCATCCCTGAGCACGCATAACATGATACCTGCTAATGAATGACATGTTTGTAGAAAAGTGCCAGGCTAAATTATTAAAAATCCTAAAAAGTAAATAGAGCTTTTTAATGGTTTGCTAGATCATATAGAGATCATATATAAACGTATAATGCACGGTAGAAATACTCTTTATAACCACAGCACATTATTTGTCATATCCGCCTATGGCAATGCAAGGGGAGCGGGACCCTTACTAGCAACAATACCTCAGGAAGGGAGGTACTCTGGGTTAAATCGTACTCTTAAGTTGCAGCCGCGACAAAGCCAGTGGCCAATTGGTTTAAAAGAAACGACCATCTCATGTGCTTCACCACTAGTTAACACATCCACAGTAGATGGAACGATTAGGTCTGTCAGCGCAGATTTAGCTTGTCCAACAGAGCAGACAGCAGGAGCCTGAAGTCTTATTATAGAGCAGACTGCACTAAGCTTTGGAGTAAAGAAATAGAGGGAGCTGGGAGAAAAGCTGATAAGAGAGAGAGAGAGAGAGAGAGGGGGATTTGGCTAAGTTAAGGGGAAAAAAAAGAATAGATAAGGCTGACATGTGTTGTAATAGGTAATGAACCATCACATATCAGATTATATGACTGCTGTTTTCAGTAGTTCATGTTGTAAAAAAAAAAAGCTTTCATCTAAAATTACAATATCGTTGGTGTGACTTAATTCTGCAATATATTCATTGCAATATATTACAACGCGTTAACAAATAGCCTACAATACAAGGAATCCAACCCTTCAAATTCTAATCATTCATAAATAACAAATCAAAATAATGTCATTTCCAAACTGAATGGGTATTGCGGAGGAGATCAATATCCCAGGGATTTTGTCCTCATTTTTAGCCCCAACATTCAAGTAAAAATCAAAAGGAGGATCAAAACACTCCCATCTGAGTGCCTTGCCTTCAGGCTGCAGTAGCGGCGAGTGGCAAGGCACCTGCGTCCCCCCGTCCCCCCCCCCCCCTTACACCGCCGCGCAGCACGAAAACACACGGAGCAGAGGAGCTGTCACCACCACAACGTCCACCACACAGCAGCCCCGGCGCCCATCAATCAACTGCTCTCAAGGTCGCCCGTCCGAGGTCAGCCGAGCCTCGCCCTGGCCGAGCCATGGACGAGCGTCATCCCCGCCCCATTCATAAAACATGTTCGGAGGAGTGTAAACATTGATACAGCCGAGTGTCGAGGTGTCCCTGAAGCAAGGCATGCAAAACCCCCATGCTCCCGACGAGCTGGCTGTCGCCCTGCACGGCTGACACCGCCGTCGGTGTGTGAATGGGTGCATGAATGGGGAGGGGGGGGGAGTGTCAGGCAGTGTTGTGAAGCGCTTTAGATAAAAGCGCTAATGCAGTCTATTTACCGTTTACCCATGACCAGGGGGTTATGACCAGCCACAGCCAACAGCAGCGGGGTACACAACAACAAAAAGGAACGCTAACAACCGGCCTGTAACGACGGCAGGCCGCTGCGCGACGGTGGACTCATCGTCTGAATTCAGGAGATGACACCGCGGGCCGTTAGATGTGTTGGGTTATCTGGAAGGAAGGTGTCGCTTCAAAACGTGAGCAGGGCTAATCAGGTAGCCCGAGATGGGTGCCGTCCAGCCAGCGTAGAATGTCGGTCACCCGCGGTGTCACGTTTTTCTCCTTCCCCCCCCCCCCACGCACCCACCCCCCCCCCCCACCCACCCACCCCCACCCTCCATCCCTCCTCCTCCTCCTCCTCCTCCTCTCCTCCTCCGCTAATGGAGGAAAAAAAGTAGGCTGGGATGTTCCACTTATCAATACAGTGATCGATCAGCATCCAGTGGGAGGGGCTTGACCGTTGACAGTCCGCAGAGGGAAAGGCTGGGAATAAACACAGGCTGAGAAACACACAGAGAGTTAAGATATGCCTGTTAGGGCATCTCGCTCAGGTACGCCTGCAGGGAGACTGTGGACATTGGGGGCTCGAACCCAGGACCTTCTGGCTGGGAGTACCTCCTAACCACTATCCCCCCGTGTGTGTGTGTGTGTGTGTGTGTGTGCGTGTGCGTGTGTGTGCGTGTGTGCCTGTGTGTAGGTCTGACACCCAGACAAACCAAGACTGCCAAGAACTGTGAATCAAAGATGCACACCACCCCTTCACACACACACCCCCACCACCACCACCTCCACCACCACCTCCCCCACCACCACCACCGCCGCCGCCCCCACCACCACCACCACCACCACCGCCACCACCACCTCCACCTCCACCACCGCCACCACCGCCCACCACCACCGCCGCCACCTCCACCACCACCACCACCGCCACCACCTCCACCACCACCACCACCGCCGCCACCTCCACCACCACCACCACCACCGCCACACCTTTCTTGAACTCCTCCAGCATGGCGTCCAGCTTGGTGTCGTGGAACACAAAGTGCACCGGGTGGTTGTAGAACTTGGTGATGGTCTTCAGCGTGGTGCAGTCGTCGGGGTCGACGAAGGCCAGGTCCTTCACGTACAGGATGTCCACGATGTTGGAGCGCTCGCCGTCGTACACGGGGATGCGCGTGTAGCCGCTCTCCATCACCTCCGACATGGTGTCAAAGTCCAGCACGGCGTCCGACACCATCATGAAGCAGTCGCCGATGGGCGTCATCACGTCCTCCACCGTCTTGTTGCGCAGCTCCAGCGCCCCCTGGATCATGTTCATCTCCTCGCGCACCAGGTCGTTGTAGGGCTCCGTCACCTTCAGCATGCCCACCAGCTTCTCCCGGTTGTACACCGTGCCGATCTCCTGGCCCAGCAGCACGTCCAGCAGCTTGCTGACGGGGAAGCTGAGCGGGAACGTGAGCAGCATGAAGAACTTGGTCACCAGGATGGTGTTGGCGCCCACCGCCAGGCCGTGCCGCGAGCACAGCGCCTGCGGCACGATCTCGCCGAAGATGACGATGCCCACCGTGGACGCCACCACCGCGCCCAGGCCCGAGCCGATCAGGTCGTCCAGCAGGATGGTGAGCGTGGTGTTCACCAGCACGTTGCCCAGCAGCAGGGAGCACAGCAGGTAGTTGCCCTTGCTGCGGATGGGCTCGATCTTGCGGGCGTACTTCTTCTCCTTGTCGGTGCCGCAGCTCTGCACGATGCGCAGCTCCATGGGGTCGAGGGCCATGAGGCCCAGGTTCAGCCCGCTGAACATGCCCGACAGCACCAGCAGGCAGCACAGCAGGATGCACTGGAACCACATGGGCAGCAGGGACTTCTTCGCCTCCACCACGAGGAAGCGGCCGTCGCTGTCCCCGAACAGCACCCAGCGGCCGCCGTCCGCGCTGCGCACGCACAGCGCGTACTCCTTGCGCGGCTCGCTCTTGCGGAGCGGCTTCACGTTGATGCTGAGCACGCCGGTGGTCCCGCGGCCGCTGACGTTCATGTACGTGCCCACGCTGATATCCTTGGTGAAGTCGGCGCAAGTCCTGTTCGCGGGGTCCATCCCGGGCGACGTGTCATGAGGGGGGGAGCCGCCGCCGCCGCCCCCCTCCTCCTCGTCGTCCTCGTTCGCGAGCTCCGTGAAGCGGATTTGCGTCCAGGTGTCCGAGTGTAAGTGCACCCCGTAGAACCGGAGCTGGACGGTACTCTCCTCCGTTACCTGGATGACCCCGCCGTCCGTGGTGCCGCTCGGTTTGTCGCTTTTCTCCAACCGCATACCCAGCACGTGCGTGCCGCTGCCGCCGGCGCCGCCGCCCGCGGCCGGCCCCGTCTCGGTCCGCCCTCCGACCGCGCTCCATAGAAAGATCATCAAAGTCAGAACATACCCTTGCTGCCCGCTCCACTCTGTCGCCATGTTTGTTTCACTCTTTGGCGACCTGGGAGTTGACGTCATTTACTCATGGCTCGCGGCTCCACCCCTCTGCTTTAGTCCTATTACCGTCGGCCCAACGTCGACAGGTACAAGAGTCGAACACGCGGTGCGGGTTTGTGTGTGAGAATACCGCCGGTTACTGCGCCTCGGGCAATGGCCGGTGATAGCAATCCGTTAATCCGCGGCACGAGCCCGTTATATGCGTGGGGGCGGCTCGACGTGAACTCTTGCAAGCCGACTGACCGAATAGCGTTCATTTGAAGGCGAGCCCGGATTAAAAAAACAACAACTACTATTAGCACGTCTAATGTTCCTCACCCAGCATCCTCCCGTCCCGTGGTGCTGCGGCGCGTGAACTTCGCGCACACCAACCTGTCTCCCTAATCGTACGTCACACGCTTCTGACAGCCCCGGAGCAATGCGGCAGCGCGAGCTTTACTGCTGCTGCTGCTGCTGCGGTGGTGGTGGTGGTGGTGGTTGCCAGCGGTTTCCCCCTATCCCAGCTCCAGCAGTACAGCAGCAGCCCGACCCAGCTGTTATGTAAAGGCACATGGCGGCATCGCTGTGCACCCCCCCCGCCCCCCCCACCCCACCTCATCTATCCTCCTGCACCACCACCTCCTCACCTGCACCTCTCTCTCTCTCTCTCTCTCTCTCTCTTTCTCTCTCTCTCTCTCTCTCGCTCTCTCTCTTTCCCTCTCTCTCTTTCCCTCTCTTTCCCTCGCTCTCTCTCTCTCTCGCTCTCTCTCTCTCTTTCCCTCCCTCTCTCTCTCTCGCTCTCTCTCTCTCTCTCTCTCTCTCTCTCTCTGGCACTGCGCCGCGTGCCTGGATGCAGGGGCGCCGCGTCGCACGAGCTGCAGGGTGAAGGCGGCTCGAGCTGAGTCAGCGTTATTATTATTATTATGTCATCATTTTTTATTTTTTTGCCAAGCGTCACACAGTGCATTGTTGTCGGTCCCCAATCCGGTCCGGACCACCGTAGTGTCTCAAAGCACAGTTCACACTGTTACCATTTTATTAACGTTGGGCTTCATTGGGAAGGGTTATGCAGTAACATTTACTATGCTTCGCTATCTATCTATCTATCTATCTATCTATCTATCTATCTATCTATCTATCTATCTATCTATCCATTAATCGGTCTTTGTCGATATATCAACCAATCTGTCCGTCTATAGACCTATGTTTGTTTTCATTTTGCGGTCACAATGCTGACTGTGAAATAATAAAGGAACAATAATATATTTTATTTATACTCAAACCAGTTCCATCACATGTTATATTCGTTTTAATTTCACTGTATACATATGTATTAAAAAAATCGGCTATTTAATAGTCACAACATTTCAATGACAGACAATTATGTAATAAAGTCATTGATACAAAAAATATATTAAACTATTGCTACCAGCGTCCCCTAGTGGTCGATTTCACTGCATCCTTCTATTTGAAGAGGTCAAAGTACTAAGTCACTTTAATACTCACAAAATTGTTACATAATTCTAAAATGGAATACTGATGACGTAATGATGATTCTGTAGTTAACGTTACCACAATACAAATAAGTGTTTGATTTATTTTTAGAAGAAAAATAACAATCTTTGCATTATATTATATCTTCAACAAATCTCTCACCTATCACATCGTAGATATTTTGGTAACGCAAAATAGTTACTCTGATAGTAAGAAAATTGCAAAGTTATTTAACCCGACATAGAAAAAAAGCATGATATATACATGCGTTTTTTTTTTACTACTGTCTGAATGCATTACATTACACAGATAATATTTTCTATCTCTTCATAAGATCACACTTAGTCTGATCTTGATGTGTGTCGCAAAGACTAGCACCCGGTCATCAGCCATATTTAATGCTGAACAAATTACAAATCTAAACATTTTCCAATAATAATTAGAAAAAAATATAATATAATTAGAAAATAATATATATATATAATATAATATACTCCTTCTGCTTTCTTCCCTCTCGTTATTTGGGGAGATGTTCCTCTTCCCTTCAGGGTAAGAGGGGTTGTCGTATAAAGTGTAGTTGTGGTTAAGGGCTGTACAAATAAAGCTGAATTGAATTGGAGAAAGTGGTTTGAGCAGTCCTCACAGTCCTCAGCTATTATGTCATGATTTGTTGCAAGATCGTCACACACTACCATGTTTTTCGCGACACAATCTGCTACAACCACTGGAATGGCCGAGTGAATGTCGCACAATGTTACTGTTTTATACCTTTGGTTTCATCCAGACAAATCTCATCCGTGGGAATGACCTCCCCATCTGGGTCGTATTGCATAAAGAGATGAGAAGGTTTCGGAGGGGGGTTTGAGGAGGGGCCCTCAGGGGCCCGGGGTCTGACCCTCCGATGGGGGGAGGACCTCCACGTTGTAGCTGACCCTCTTGGACTGCAGGATACTGTAGCTGTTGTCGAAGCGCAGCACGTCTGAAACCACAGCAGGGACACTGTTCATTGTACCATTTTATGATATCAGATATATAAGATTCAACGTTAAGATGTTGGATTTTATAAAAAAGAAATATTTTTCTATGTGGTCATATATCGGACGCGTTTATCCAAAGGGACAAACAGTGCATGCAGCTTTATACATGTCATTAATGACCTATATACATGTCATTAATGACCTATATACATGTCATTAATGACCCATATACATGTCATTAATGACCTATATACATGTCATTAATGAGTTATATACATGTTATTAATGAGCTATATACATGTCATTAATGACCTATATACATGTCATTAAGGAGCTATATACATGTCATTAATGAGCTATATACATGTCATTAATGAGATATATACATGTCATTAATGAGCTATATACATGTCATTAATGACCTATATACATGTCATTAAGGAGCTATATACATGTCATTAAGGAGCTATATACATGTCATTAATGACCTATATACATGTCATTAAGGAGCTATATACATGTCATTAATGACCTATATACATGTCATTAATGACCTATATACATGTCATTAAAGAGCTATATACATGTCATTAAGGAGCTATATACATGTCATTAATGACCTATATACATGTCATTAATGAGCTATATACATGTCATTAATGACCTATATACATGTCATTAATGAGCTATATACATGTCATTAATGACCTATATACATGTCATTAAGGAGCTATATACATGTCATTAAGGAGCTATATACATGTCATTAATGACCTATATACATGTCATTAAGGAGCTATATACATGTCATTAATGACCTATATACATGTCATTAAGGAGCTATATACATGTCATTAAGGAGCTATATACATGTCATTAATGACCTATATACATGTCATTAAGGAGCTATATACATGTCATTAATGACCTATATACATGTCATTAATGACCTATATACATGTTATTAATGACCTATATACATGTCATTAATGACCTATATACATGTCATTAATGACCTATATACATGTTATTAATGACCTATATACATGTCATTAATGACCTATATACATGTGATTAATGACCTATATACATGTGATTAATGACCTATATACATGTCATTAATGACCTATATACATGTCATTAATGACCTATATACATGTCATTAAGGAGCTATATACATGTCATTAATGACCTATATACATGTCATTAATGACCTATATACATGTCGTTAATGACCTATATACATGTCATTAATAAGCAGGTAGGGGTTTAAGCATCTTGCTCAAAGAAGTCTACAGAAAAAGGCACCGGAAATCAAACCCAGTGCCTTTCTGCTGGGGAGCCAACGGGAAGATGGTTTTATGAAAACAGGAAAATATAACATTATTGTAGTTGTTGAGATTGTATGGCAAATGAAGATGGCTCTCATTACGTCAACATGTCCTTGTAAACACTGCTTTTTTTCTCAATCAATCAAACTTGAGCGTCGACGTACAGGCTCCGGGCTGAGGGCAGAGCAGGGATTGGTCCTCTGGGACCAGGTGTGCGTTGTAGCGCTCGCTAGGAAGCACCTGGCGCGGACCGGCACCCCCGTCCTCCTGGCTCCGGAGGAACACGCCGAAGCCGATGTCGGCTCCGTCGCTCGCAAACTGCCACCTGCAGAGAGTGGCGACGTTCAGACGTCAAGGGGCCCCTCTGTGTGACCTCTATGTGACCTCTATGTGACCTCTATGTGACCTCTGTGTGACCCCCTTCTACCATGAGCCGCTCCACGCCCACCTAAAACCGCGGGCCCATTCGTGACATCACAAATGGGATGGAGCGTGCGCACCCTGAGCCATGCTGGATGGATCGGTACCATCCACTGGGTAGGCACAAGTGGTCGCTATGCCAGACCCACTTGTGATGTAGCGTTGTCCCACTTGTGACATCAACAAGTGGAAGTGGTCCAGCTGTGTCTGATGCTGAGGTGCTTGGTGGTTCGGGTTAACTCCCGACCTTCCAGTTGACACAGCTCACTACAACTCAACAACTCCTTCCAATCCAGTTGCACACGCCCACTTGTGATGTCACAAATGGGAGGAATTTTTTTTATTTTTTTTATTTTTTTTAAATCTAGCTACGCTAGACCAACGCGCCAGGAGTACAACCTGCGGTGCTTGCGGTAACACGTGTGTAAAACGTGCGCGGCTCCAAAGGTGGCGGTTGTTTGACGGTTGAACAGAAAGTAACGTATGATGATGACGATAGCGTCCGGTCAGACGAGGCGCGGCGGCGGTGAGACGGCCGGAGAGAGACGTACCTCAGGACGCTGCCCGGCTCCGTGACGTCGTACTCCAGGTCCAGCGCCGAGCCCCGGCTGATGCTGACGCTCGTGTCGTAGGTCACCTTCAGCGAGTCGCGCACGTAGTAGGACTTGGGCACCGGGCCGCCGTAGTTGATCTGCGAAAAAAACACTTTATTATAAAATAAATCAAGATTATACGTACGGCCCACCGTGTTTTGACCACCGGGTCTCGTGTTAACGAGCCGTTTTTAGATCTGGCCGTTTGTGACGTCACGAGGCGGAGTGTCCGACGTGTGTCTGAACGCTGGGAGGCTTTGTGTGTCGGGTTCCAGCCCTTCCACATCCCAGATGATACAGTCCACCATTCAACAACTTC
>NC_140288.1:14258402-14300902 GCF_964030765.1 Micromesistius poutassou
GTCATGCTAATACAATCAATGACCCCACCAATGCTAGAATGCTATCAGCTAAATTAAAGTATTTTCTTATCACCACATTCCTCTCTTTACAGTATTATGACAGAACAGACCTTGTTATTTATAATTGTATAGATGAAAATTGGTTGGAGGGATAACGGGATATTTGTTCATTCATTTATGAATTTATTTATTTTCAAGCCTAACGTTCTGGTTTTCATTTAGAGGAGAGCTGAGAAAATTGCAAACAACTGCCCTCATATCTATATGCTATACCTTGAGCATAACCTAGGCCTAGTATTAATGTCATATTACATCACAATGAGGCCATGAGGCATACCTGCTTGTTCGTTTTTGATAAACATGTTGCTCTGGTGTTGGTATAGTTCACTACTTCCGACATCCCTGTCTTTGACCGACTGCAGTAACCAACTGTAGTGAGAGAGACTGAAATGCCCCCAGGCCAGGGAGCTACAGGAGTCCACAGTCAAACCTGTTCCTTTCCAAAGGGACAGACTCTTGACATTCACAGGACATGAGTCTGAACTGAGCTGCTAGCTCACTTCATTCATGGGACAAGGTTGGCGTCTCATTAGTGGGTAGAACTGAGCATTAGTCAATCCGCAGACTCGTTTTGAAGTCTCACGGGTTCCCCTCCCTGACCTGGGATCAGGAGCAAGACAGGCGACGTCTAACGGGTCACGTCATAGACGTGTCTGACAAGAGAACCGCACAGCCTCATAATAGAAAAAAATATATATATACAAAGACGATGTAAACAATCAACGGTAAAAAGCCAATGGCAAACACAGCGGAGGAGCAACTGCCCGTCTATCAAGTGTGCTACTGGTTATGAGTGGTGGTGGGGGTGGACGGTATGGGGATCCAACCAGGGTCTCTCACCTCTGAGCCAGCGGAGCAGGTAGTGGTCATGCTGCGCCGGGAGGGCGGGGAGGATGTCCCGGACCCGCTCCCTAAACTGGGACCGGGACAGGAGCAGCAATGGGTCAGAACACAAAACAAGAACACACATCGGGTCACTTTAGAACAAACCGAATTTACATAATAAAAAGCTAAGAACGAGCAACAAGTAGAAATAACGTAGGGTCATTATGTGACCTTATGTCATATTAGGCCTACACTCATTGAGCATAGGCAAGTTTTTTTCCTGTTTTTTTTGCAGCAAGATTAAAGTAACTTAAAAAGAAAAAGAGTGAGAATGTATTTTTCAGCATGCCGTGTCTTTTATTTTAACAATAGGCTAAACAGCGTTGCGCATCTAGGAATGTGAGCCAGTTATCCTCACCGTATCTAAAAAGCAACGTGGTGTATAAAAAGTCAATGTCAGATAAATCCTGGTATTAGGCTATTATATTTCGGATTACCCACCTCAGATAATATTTCTGCCTGTTTCGGACTGAGGTCTCCCACTCTCCCACTCATGGCGTCGGTCAGGTTTTACGCACAGAGGCAACAGGCATAGGTGGTATTGACGCTATCCTTTTGGTTCCAGGGAATCTCCATTCAGCGGTAGAGATCCGCCCCCTGGGCCCCCGAGGGACTCTCCCACTTCCATATACACGTTGAAAAAGTTTTTAAGTCACTCACAAGTAATTCGTTTTTTTAAAAGCTAGAATCATATCCTGTTTTGAATGTGGACTATTCTAAATTATATTATAATATACATGATTCATTAAAAAGGAGACCTACACCTAAATCTTGCCTAAATTGTGCCTGTTTCGACATTATTTTTCTTTTTGGTTGGGAGTCCAACATCGACGTCTGATTTCAAAGACATCTGCTTCACAGGAGTTTTACGTAACACCGCGGCCTTGACGCCGTTTGCTCCCAGACGATAAGAATTTTCATGACGTAGCTCCTGTTTGACGTAGAGACGTAAAGCTGCACCAAAACAACTAAAGCGCCTCAATATATTTATTAAGTCAATTCATTTGCTAGATACCAAGACACGGACATGTTTGCAAACTAAAATTAACATAAATAAAGCCTATATGCTTCGCACATATCTAATTTGTTGATAGGCTTTTAGGAGACTACATAATAAAAAATAAGTAATAAATGAAATCCTAATTCAATGTGATTGATGTGAGATAAATGAATGCCTTTTGTTTTGCCACAAACTTTGTTAAGCCTACGAGAAGTGATATGGTCCTCCAATAGACAACTCACTGGACTACAAACTGCAATTGTTAGCAATAAATTAGGTTAACTAAATGTTTAACATTTGTCAATATCGTTGTTTTGCTTAAGCCCTTTGAAACTGCATTTGTGATAAATGGTTTGTTATACAAATTATTAACTATTTTACATGAACGTAATGCACCTTTATACTTTCTATCAAAAATATTCATTTGTAGTCCTTTTGATACAATTTTTAATACGAAATGTTTCAAAAATAGTTTAATATCTTTAAAATGTCTGACAGAGCAATGCATATACACTGGAGAACAAAGAGCTACGGCTATTATGGGGCTGATGAGGTTAGCTGGCAACTTGAAGTATACTTCAAGTACATGTTGATCTGGTTCCAGACCTGCATCCGTTTTGACAGCGTGTTACTGTTGGTTTCGCCAACGGAGGATAATTGCCAGCCCACCATTCACTTGAAAAGCGTCAGCACATGTAAGCGTACCTTAGTGTTTCTGTAAAGACACATATTTTAGCACGATGCCTTCTCTAGCGTTGAGCTTACAATGAAATAGTCAAGAGGTGCTGGGGTTGGAAGGCTTTAACTAACTTATCCAGATGGATGCAGAGTTGTTTGTGTTTGAACTGCTCTGAAGCCTAGTTTTAAAGGACAGCATGTTTACATGAGAGAAACCGAATGTAGTGGCTTTTAGCAGGAACATGTGATGCTGGTGTTTTGGTAATGACCGCTTGTCTGAAAAAACACTAGCAAACATAGTTAACAAAATGACAGAAGAGAGCAAAGGTATCTGGGGAGGATTTAAATGGGAGGGAAAGCAAGGATATTTCTTACTAACCAGAGATGGACTGTTGTTATTGAGATGAGTTTATTTGGGGTGTTTGTCTTCCAATCCTGACCACATCTAACTACAAGACCTTGTTTGGCAGGGAAAATACAATGCTGACCGCTTGAATCGTGTGCAGTTTAAATATTACATTTCAAGTTAGAAGCGATAAAAAGAATACTAGTGTAAATTAGTTCCAGCATTTTACCGATGCACCCCATCATCACATAGATGTAGTGTGAAACACTGAACACACATCTGACCATCATACCAATTCATTTCATATCATTCCACTGGATACTACACATCATTTGACCCCTAGGGAATATAATAAATAAATCTAAATCATTTTAGACAGAGTCCATCTGAGAAATTCACTGAGATGTGAGGAGCCGACCGAGGCCAGAACAGAAGAAAATAGAATCATTTCATATATTTGGTCATATTATCAATATTTTACATGTTTAGTGTTTGGCCTCTTGGATCAAAGCCACTTTGGTAACCACAAAAACAAACAGAAAACGCCCCGACAGAAACCTGGCTTGAGTCTCGTATCTCTGCATACAATCTTTAAAAATCCATCGTGCACTCCGTCTTCCCCATAGTCTATAGCGTTCGGTTGCCGGGGAAACCACGGTCACGTTCACCCTCACCCTCATTGGCTTGTCCTTGATATTCCGTACAGTGTTCATGTGGGAGTGTGTAGGTGTGTGTGTGTGCGCGTTTATGCGTGTGCGTGTGTGCATGTAAGCATGTGTGTGCAAGTGAAGTGTCTGTGTATGCAAGTGTGTGTGTGTGTGTGTGTGTGCGTTCATGTGTGTGCATGCGTGCCTTTTGTTAGTGTGTGTTTGTGTGTGCGTGCGTGCCTAAGTGTGTGTGTGCGTGCGTGCGCGCGCGGGGGGGGGGGGGGGGGTCGTCACATGATGTGCGTGATGTAGAAGAGGAACTCCATGTCCACGGGGACCTGGGGCACAGCAGCACTGCCCCCGTGGATGACGGGGATCAGGGAGCTGTCCAGGTCGTTCATGTAGCACTGGGGGAGCAGCCGCCCGCCGGAGCCCGCCTGGTACTCCACCTGGAGGGGGGGGGGGGGGACACGGGGAGAGATGGAGAGATGAAGACGGAAAAGATGGAAGATAAAGATAGATACATAGATGGAGAGATAGATTCAGAAAAATATGGCGACCCCCTTCACTGTGGTCGGAAAAGCATTTTTTTTTTAACTAATACAAAAAAGTAGTCCCTCCCGGCTGCCGGCAAAGTGTACGGCGGTTCCTATGCAACACACTGTAGTGTCCTTCAGAGAGAAGGCTAGGCTACAGACGGTAGCTCGGTTCGCCGGCAATTTAGCCTTCTATCGAGTTCACTCACCGTGTGCCTATTGCTTTACAACATTTCCACCCTCTCCATCAATCAACATGTTTTTAGGCTTCAGTGAACTATGCTATTGCTTTTATATATAAATAAACAACAGTTAGAGTTAGGCACGGAGTGATACTGAACTCCGTAAACTGAACGGGCGTCATAGCTGTGTGTATACGCTCAATATACAACAGTTGGGAACCAATCAGATCACTTGATTTAAGCCACCCGTTTTATAAATATATTTAGAAGATACAGTACGTAGATCAAACATATTTAAAGATGGAGATTCAAGATGAATAGATAACGGCAGAAGGTAGAAGGAAGGACGACAGAAAGACAGGATGAAGAGTTCTGAACGCGGTGACTTCTGAAGAGGTGTGTTCTCTGTAGCCCGTGTGTCACGTGACACACGCTCAGGGCGTACCACGTCCGCCTGTGCGGAGACTCGGAGGGCGAGGGAGTTGATCCCCCGGGACGCGAGCACGGCGAGGTGGGGGGCCAGGGCACTGCAGGTGGCCAGAGACATCTCCCTCTGGAACACACTGCTGGACGACACCACCGTCGCTAGGCAACCCTCTGTGCTCTTCAGCTGGTAGAAGACCTGGCCGGGAAGAGACAAACACACGGATTCATATCAACGCTCTCCTTTACACCCGCGTGAGAGAGTGAAACCCTTCTCACTTGCAGCCGGAGGACCGGTGTGTCGGGTTATTTGTACTTCCGTGGCAGTAGGGGGCAGTAGGGGTCCCGCATGCAGCCTTGGCCAGGCAATGTTCCCCCACAGTAAATGGTACGCCCTAACTGGCCTTGATTGGTCCACTAATTAGTGAGCCTAGTGAGCCTACTTAAGGGAAGTCAATTTGTGTTGGGAAAAGAGGAAAGGTACGACTGGCTTGACCAGAGGCCAGTACTTGCCAGGCTGTTATGCTAAATTATGCCAAGGCTAGGCCAGAAAATAGTTTTTCTTTTTGAACAATTCATTTATATTTTGTAACCAAGGAATTTCTTTTGTTTATTTATGGTTCGGTCTTTAATTTGGGAAGTGAATAAAATTTCACTCTCTTTTTTGGAATTGCCCCGTGTTTTTGTGTCATTCACTCTCCAGTCCAGTTGCCCAAAGGCTCAGTTGTCGAAAGGCTCATTTTCACATTACTCGCATGTTCACATGGTGGGCTGATGTGATGCCGATGTAAGCCCCTTTAACACTTAGTCCCCGGTTAATAACTGGGATGACCTTTCTGACAACACTCAGGGACATTTCCGTCTTTCGACCTTTCACATGATATAGCAATGCCACGCGTCTTGACGTTGCGTTGCTAATATGCAAAAGGCAAATTGCCGCTGATCCCTGTTCCCTTTCCCACAAGCCCCCATGGAAGAAATCTTCCATGGGGGCTTCCATAACAGAGGTTATAGTTTCGGCTACTACGTTTGAAAAGCACACATCACGTGCAACCTGACATTTAATATTTTGTTTCAGGGAACTTTCTCACGTGGTTCAAAAAACAAACAGAGGCTCGGCTGAAGCTCACCTCGGTGCATCGTATGACGCGGCCGTCCGACTCAAACTCAGAGTCGTGCTGCGTCCGGAGGCTGTGAACGCCGTCCAGCGACCGGCCGTCCACGGCGCTGGTCACCCTGCAGGGACATAGCGTCACCATCATCATCATCATCATCACCATCATCATCATCATCATCACCATCATCATCATCATCATCATCATCATCACCATCATCATCATCATCACCATCACCATCATCATCATCATCATCACCATCATCATCACCATCATCATCATCATCACCATCATCATCATCATCATCATCATCATCACCATCACCATCACCATCATCATCACCATCATCACCATCATCACCACCATCATCATCACCATCATCATCATCATCACCACCATCATCACCACCATCATCACCATCATCATCATCACCACCATCATCATCACCATCATCATCATCCTCACTAGGGCTGAACGATGAATCCAATTCAAACCAGCGTCGCGGTGCAATAGAACTCAATTTGCAAAGCGCAAAGGCTGCGATCATTCTTTTGTTGTGATTTGTTACTGTTACTGACTGCAGATCAGTAAGATTCGTATTTATCTTTCTTTTACAATTCAATAGATAAACACAGATGTTATAATATCAATTCATGCATCAATTGATCTCAACACATAGGCCTGGCCTAAAGGAAAGAGCAGTTTATATGTTGACTTCTTCCCATCGGTTGGTCATACTATAGAACGTCTTATTGCCTGTTTAGTGAATAATACAGAACATAAGGAACCTTAAAAAGAAAAATCACGTACTAAATCGCAATCGCAATATTGGTTGAAATAATTGCTATTAGATTACTTCCCCAAATCGTTCAGGGTCCCATGGCCGGTAGAGGAACTATGTGCTGTGTTGTGTGCCACTATCCATACTATCCGTACTCACTATACTTAGTTTGAGTGCGCAGGGCCGCGTTCCAATTCAGATCAAGGCGAAAATAAGTGTACTGAAAGGACCCGGATGGTGGACTCAAAACGGTCAAACCGCCGAGTGTGGATCGATGCACACTTTTGCGTACTCAACCGCAGCCATCGTAGCTCCGTAGAGGAGGAGGCGGCGCCGGGCTGAGCCAACGTCGGCGTCGCATTTTCCACATAGCCGGCGTTAATGGAGTCATTTTGTAGCTTTTATAGCTTTTTATAGCTACTATGCGTAAAGAGTTCACCGTTCAAAGCGGGATGTTTACTGCGGGGGGAGGAGCCGCGATCGTAATTCCCGGTCAGTGCACCGCGGAGTAGTCGATTCGGAACGACACTGTCTGCAAATCAGCGCACTCAGTGAGCGCGGTTATGCCGCTTTTCCACCGACAGTATCAGCTCGACTCGACTCAACTCGACTCGGTTTGGTCGCGTTTCCATCTAAAAAAATACCTCTTCAATGTGGGCGGGTCGTAGAAAAGAACCTCTCCAACATGGGCGGGTTGTCATTAGGTTTTAATCACGGGAGACGCGATTCCCGGGAAATCTGAATCTGATCAAGACTATTTCCTGATTCCCGGGAAAGGTTATGATGGGAAATAAAATAAAATAAAAAGCGCAATGACTGCGCGTCTATTGTTGTCATACGGTAACGTTGATGGAGGCGAAACTCGAGCCCTGAGAAAGGAACGACACTAAAAAGAAACAGCAAAACGCTGATCCTCGGGAGTGGGTCTGTGGACTCCAGCCGGACACACACAACCACGCCGGACACACACAACCACGTGTAGCCTAACTCTAGCCCTGGGAAAGGAGCGACACACACGGCGAAACGCTGATCAGTGTCCCCCTCGGGAGCGGGTTCGTGGACTCCAACCACGCCGGACACAACTTAACTTTGAGTGATTATTCCCGTTTACAGCCGCTGGCCAATCAGTTACCAGCAGCCTGTTTACGTCACACAACAGTACCTACTCCGCTCGCTTGGAACCTCGACGGAGGTAGTACAGAAAAAAAAGTAAAAAAAGTACCTGGTACTAGGTACCAGGTACTTTTTTTGCCAATGGAAACGCAAAAAAGGCGTGGCGAGTCGAGTCGAGTCGAGCTGTGGTGGAAAAGCGGCATTAGTGTACTGCGTTTAAGTGTACTGCGTTTAAGTGTACTACGTTTAAGTGTACTGCGTTTAAGTGTACTGCGTTTAAGTGTACTACGTTTAAGTGTACTGCGTTTAAGTGTACTGCGTTTAAGTGTACTGCGTTTAAGTGTACTACGTTTAAGTGTACTGCGTTTAAGTGTACTGCGTTTAAGTGTACTACGTTTAAGTGTACTGCGTTTAAGTGTACTGCGTTTAAGTGTACTGCGTTTAAGTGTACTACGTTTAAGTGTACTGCGTTTAAGTGTACTGCGTTTAAGTGTACTGTGTTTAAGTGTACTACGTTTAAGTGTACTGTGTTTAAGTGTACTGCGTTTAAGTGTACTGCGTTTAAGTGTACTACGTTTAAGTGTACTGTGTTTAAGTGTACTGCGTTTAAGTGTACTGCGTTTAAGTGTACTGCGTTTAAAGTGTACTGCGTTTAAGTGTACTGTGTTTAAGTGTACTACGTTTAAGTGTACTGTGTTTAAGTGTACTGCGTTTAAGTGTACTGCGTTTAAGTGTACTACGTTTAAGTGTACTGTGTTTAAGTGTACTGCGTTTAAGTGTACTGCGTTTAAGTGTACTGTGTTTAAGTGTACTGTGTTTAAGTGTACTGTGTTTAAGTGTACTGCGTTTAAGTGTACTGTGTTTAAGTGTACTCGTGGACAGTGGAACACGGCGCTGGTCACGGTGGTCGTCGGCTGGCCCCCGTGCGTCTCTCTCACCCCACGTTGAGCGAGGCGGTCCAGTCCACCCAGCGCACCGTCACGTTCTCCCGCAGCTCCCCGCCGTCGCTCTTCCCGCACGGGATCAGGAAGTCCGCCTGGTCCCTGAGCGCCGTGCGCAGGGACTCCATGGTCTCGGGCGGGATCTGAACCATCAACCCGTCTGGAGACGCACGCGCGCACACATGCAAAGAAATGAACGAAGAAACATGAGCATCAGCTGTTGAGCACTGTGACAAATCGATATATGATCACGATCTCGATGTTTGACTTCCTAATAAGCACACATGATGTAAATGATGTAAGAACCCCATAAAGAAAAGAACCCCCCCCGCACTCTAACAGCTACAGTTTATGTGTTTATGTGTCAATGGGCTGTTGGCACACAGCGGCCATTCTGGTGATGGCTGCCAGGCTAGTAAGGCACATAACGACTGGTGACTGTTTACAACCGAGATGGCCACTAGTCGAAGGAGGCCCATAGCGGGCGTCCGTTCAGAACCGAGACGGCCACTAGTTGAGTAGGGCGCGTAGGAGCAGGTGGGCTTACCCTCCACGATGCTGGACTTGGCAATGAAGCCCGAAGACGCTTTGAGAGCTCCGTTGAACACGACGAAACTGGCTCCGGTGACTGCAACACAACACAGGCCCAGACGCACACAATGAGGAGGAGGAGGAGGAGGAGGAGGAGGAGGAGGAGGAGGAGGAGGAGGCCATAGCAACCCCACCTGAAGGGCTAAACCCAGCATGATGTTCTAAAGGTTACCAAACACCTGTCACCTGGTTCATTACCGGCCCGCCCGTTGACAGAGGCTCCACAGGCTCTGCCAGCGGGAGGCCCGTCTGAACAGCGGCGATTCCAGTTGGAATTATCAACATGTTTGATATTTACGACCGGAATCGGGGCTGATCAGAACGGGAATATTGAGTTTGGGCTGGTTAATAACAGCGATTGTTTCCAGCGTGCTGTAAACACTGCTGTACTCTGTGAACATCTAAATAACGTTACAGTTTAAGGGTGTAATGTAGCTGTATAAGGTGTGGAAGGTACCTGTGCGCGTGTGGCCAGGCTTGCTGTTGGCCTGGGTCTGGTAGTTTCCGTCTTCGTTCTGGAAGCAGACCAGGTGAGAGTCGGCCTCCGAGCTGAAGGTGGCTCCCACGCTGATGACATGCTCGTTGGACGAGTTCACAACCTTCTGCATCTGCACAGACACAAGGTCCACAGTCAGCCCATTCATTGGGTGACGTCACTTAACCAATTACCAAAGTGTCACCAATTAGCCAAATATCAGTGTTAAAAAAAATAAAACTAAAATAACAAATTATCAAGTAACTTATATTCAACCAGTTAGCAAAGTAGCCAACATTAACCAACCGATTCCATCTCATCAATTAAGTGTTGACAATTAAACCAACTAGTTGTCACAGATTGAGAGCGACACCGTACCTCATTAAAGCGACTCTTGGGGATGTCGATATAGCTGTGGCCCATCTCCATGTGTATCCTGAGGCCCTCCACTGTTGCTATGCTGTACTGGTAGTTCCTCAGGTCCTGTGGAGCACAGTGTTACAGTCTCTGATGTCTGCACCACACCGTGGATGAGCAGGGTACTACAACAACAACACGAGTCCTACTGACCACCGTCTATGATAACTCCCGGGTGACGTGGGTATTGTGGCATTGTCTTACCGCTAGTAGGTTCATGATGGTGTGTCCCGTCTCTCTGTACACAGACTCCCTGAAGCGTGTGCTGACGGGCGTAGTGGGGTACACTGCAATACACACATGAGACAGTTAGCTTCCCACGCCTATGCAGCCCTATTGCACAAACACAAATAAGCCAATAAACATACTGGCATAGCTTAGCACATAGCCTTTAGTTTAGCATTATACAGTAGCATCTTACGCTACTGCACTAGAAGAAATAAGGCACTGCAATCCGAATTACATTTAGCTTAGTCTCAATATGACATTACACTGCCTCAAATAAAGCACTCCTACATAAAGGTATTTTCTATTTTTTTTTATTTAGTTCTATTGCTTTTATGATAACAAACAGAAAATCATTCCTGCTCCATAAAAGTTAAAAGTTATTTGATTTGCGAAATATATAATTTCAAACACTATTACATATCTCCAGATTACTATAGGACTTTACAATTTAACATTCTCATGATGAACTTAAAGTGATGGAAAACAGAAAATCCGTAAATAACCGCAAAAGATGTTATTAAGGGTTATCAAGGTATGCATTAACCATCACAAAACTGTTGCATCAAATCTGTTGCAATCTCACATCATTTCAGTCTACTGATGCCCTTCAAGATTATTTAACGGCTATAGTCTATTTACCCTCCTGGCGGTGGTTATCTTACATTTCAAGTACATGTCGTCCATCACAATTACTAAAAAAAAAAGCTGTGTACATCCTCCCCGCTCCCTACCGCTGTGTCCAGTGCCCAGCCGCAGCAGCAGCCGCAGGGGGAACACCTTGGCCCAGGGCACCTCCAGCCTCTGGATGAGCAGGCCGAAGAGGCAGGGCTGGGGAGGCAGGCTCAGGCCCTCCAGGGGCTGACAGGTGGGGGAGAAGAACAGCATGCCCCCGTGCTCCTTACTGCCCAGGAAGCTGCTGGTGAACGTCACGTTGCCCAGGTCCTCCACAAACTTCCCTGTGAGGAGGAGGGAAAACCACCATAGGCTAAGCCTAGCCTGGCTCCGCCCGCCCACCTACTTCCGCCCAAATTTCATTTTCCCTTCAGTAGTCAGTCTGGGGCTGGGGCTTGTTAGTGGGATTTTACCCGAACAAATTTCTGTGTGACCAATCAGCGAACAGAGGAAGTGGCTGAGAACGATGACGTCGAAGTAGCGACGTATTGTCAATGACAAGACCCAGCCTCGACAGTTGACTGCAAACATTATCTCTGTCCTTACTATCGAATATTAATGTAGAATTTGTAATTGTTCCTTGAACTCTAAAATTAGATGAACAAAACCTGCAGCTATCGTTGACAGACATCTTCACGCTTCATCTTGTTTTGTTCGTGTACACAGCCTGCGCATGCACGCAACGTAGTTTCCGGCCGGTCCCGGCGCATGACAAACGTCACGACCAAACGCTATTGCGATTGGTTATGGCAGATCCAGAGTGGCACTGGGCAGATCCAATAGTTTTAAACTTCAACAGACACCCGCCTCCAAGTGAGTGAACGTTTGCCAATTACAGCAGTTCCAGACCTTCTGTACAAATGAAATGAAGTACGATGGTCTGGTAGCACCAGGCTAGGCTAAGCCCTGGCTAACAGCTAAACCTAAGCTCAACCCTTGCTGAGGGCTAAAAGTTAAAAGGGTAAAGCCCAGCCACAGCTACAACCGACTCTTACCCTTACCCTATCTACATTCAGTTTCTTTCAGAACTAATACATAATTTGTAGATAAAGCCCAGCTTAGAGCTAAACCATAGCTAAACCATAGCTAAAGCCCTTCCCTAGCAAAACCCCAGCCTTGATTAAACCTCATCTTAAAGAGTAAACTCTGGGGAAATATGCATTTGATTTCCGTGTGTGTGTTTGGACGCGATTCTGTACCATTTTGGGCGTCTTGATAAATGTTGAGATAGAGCGAGAAGAGGTCCCTTGGCAGGGTCTTCTCTTCTGGCAGACACTCCAACAGGAACACGAGCTCTCTCTGGCCCAGCGCCTGCAGCCCGTTGGAGCCAAAACACCAGCAGCGCTGATCGCAGTCTGACAGGAAGTACACAGAATACAATAATAAGTAAAACACACAGGCTACAATATAAAACACCAAGTTAACCAAAGAGACACAGGCTACGATATAAAACACCAAGTTAACCAAAGAGACACAGGCTACAATATAAAAGTTAACCAAAGAGACACAGGCTACAATATAAAACACCAAGTTAACCAAAGAGACACAGGCTACAATATAAAACACCAAGTTAACTATAGAGACACAGGCTACAATATAAAACACCAAGTTAACTATAGAGACACAGGCTACAATATAAAACACCAAGTTAACTATAGAGACACAGGCTACAATATAAAACACCAAGTTAACTATAGAGACACAGGCTACAATATAAAACACCAAGTTAACTATAGAGACACAGGCTACAATATAAAACACCAAGTTAACTATAGAGACACAGGCTACAATACAGATACAACGTAAACCATAGGCCAAAATACACAACACTAAGTTAACAATAGACTAAAATACACAATACTAAGTAAACCATAGACTATGTCAACTTTAGGCTACATTATAAATACTAAGCAAACTATAGACTACATTATAAATACTAAGAAAACTATAGGCTACATTATAAATACAAATTAAAGTTTATTAAACTATAGGCTACATTATAAATACAAATTAAAGTTTATTAAACTATAGGCTACATTATAAATACTAAGAAAACTATAGGCTATTATATTATAAATACAAATTAAAGTTTATTAAACTATAGGCTACATTATAAATACAAATTAAAGTTTATTAAACTATAGGCTACATTATAAATACTTTGTAAACTATAGACTATAACATAAATACCAAGTAAACCAGAGAGACATAGGCTCATGAAACCAACACCATTAAATACATTAAATACATGAACACATAATTAATGAAAAGTTAAACATGGATCTTTTCTTGTTGGACTCACATGTCACCAGTTTGACGTTAACCAACAGGTTAGCGTTCAGAAGAAAGGTCAAAGGCTGGGGTCCCCCCTCCTCCAATAGCAGCATGATCTGGCAGGGGGCGGGACCTTCCTCCACCAATACGGCTGGAGAAAACAAATACAATAGAAAAATGAGTACAGGCTGAAATATTTAAATGAATGATTAATTAAAGACTAGCTGTATAATGATTACATGACATTTATATTACAATACCTTTAACCTACCTTCTATGATATTATAATGTTTTTGGGACTTCAGAAAAAGTCAGCATGAACAGAAAATGCACAAATAAGGGATCCTTATTGATCCTTATTGATCCTTATTGATCCGAATGGATGTCGATTCTGTGTGTATATTGTGTTTTTAATGTCGTTGTCTAGTGTTTGGTTTTCTTATAATGCAAGGCACACGTGGTCAATTAATAAGAAATAAAACATTTGATACGAAAAATATAACCCAATGAAAAGACAGTTACGTATGTAACTACGGTTCTATGAGTTCCGGATGACCTTCAGCGGTGCTTTAGCACTGGATGTTCCATCTCACGCACACGCGCAGGTCGAGTAATTATACTCGTGTGACACCTGGGGTGACCGGAGAATATCTATATATTCCGGAAGTCAACCGAGGATCTGTTCCAACTGGATCTTCTTGCGGAATCCGAGAAGGCTGAGTGACGGAGAACTCTGGCGGTCATCCAGAATTCATAGAACCGTAGTGACATAGGTAACTATCGTTCTATTTCATTCCTACTGACTGTCAGTGCTCTTTCAGGGCTGCTTTCAATCCCCCAGGCTCTCCAGGGGGTGCTGAAAGAGTGTCAGACCCGCTGTCGGGTCTGACACTCTTTCAGCACCCCCTGGAGAGCCTGGGGGATTGAAAGCAGCCAACTCCATAGATTGGTTTACATGACGGGGAGACAATTGTTTGGGTAGGAAGGATGGATACGCAGGGCTGGTCTAACAGTGCCACGGCCAGACACTGACCCTCTAGCCGAGCCGCCCACAGACCCCCCCCCCCCCCACAGAGAGAAAGCCTGAGAGGCAAGGGACGCTACCTGAGCTGGTTGCACCCTGAGCACTCTGAGCAACCTTGTTTGAAAGCGTCTCCACTTGGTTGCTTGGCAAGTTGTCGACCTTACGGGACTTCCCGGGTGGGGGGGGGGTCCCCCAGCTGCCGAGGCACGGCGCCTGGTGCCACTAGGACCAACACCTGAAGGGGGCGACCCTGGGGCAACCCGCCCTCCACCTCAGCCAACCTGGCTAGCCTCGGTGCATGAGGCGTGAGACTACAGTTCACGCATGGGTTATCTGACACTGCTTCCCTCAGACGCCCAACCCCGAGACATGCAGGGCACTGGTCATGGCCATCCTCCTCTTGCAGGGGGGCCATGCAGGCAGTGCAATTAAGGGCGCTTAACATGTCGGCAAAAATATATTAGCCTATGTCGAGTAAATTAATTAGTAGGCCAGGCAATCAGGCTTTAGGTGAGAGCACCCGAGCAACGACGCGACACCCCTACAATAACACAGTGACGGAGAGCCCACTGGAGAGCAAATTAAAGCAGGCTATAAATTAAGTAGCCTGAGCCAAAGGGGCTTCGGCGAAAGCACCCGATAAACAGTATGACCCCGATGAGGGCGATCAAATCAAAGTACGCAACCGGCCTAGACAAATACAGCGACGGCGGCTGGGAGCCCAAGCCGCGCACTGGCGAGCATGCGAATTAGCAACCGGGCTTAGGCGAAAAGCACACGAGCAACGGTGCGAGACCGGAAGAATAACACAGCGACTGAAAACTGACGCTCTAAGCAAATTAAAGCGAAGGTGGAAAGGTGATATTAGCTGCTGCTCTAGCCGAAGGCTACGCGTAGCCTACACACTTTACTCACCCCCGCCGCAGCCGAAATCGAACAAATTGCAAGTCTTGCAGCCTTTGGTCGACAAAGTCGAATCGAGGCGCCAACCCTTGAGTCACAAGGCTACTTGCGACAAGCTAATTTGGTATATTACAACAAAACAACATGTGCGTGTCCTGAGCGAGAAGATAGCAGGAACAGATCCTCTGGTGTCTTCCGGAATGTATAGATATTCTCAGGTCACAGGTGACTTTGTTGGTATAATTACTCGACCTGCACGTGCACGAGATGGAACATCCAGTGCTAAAGCACCGGTCAGTAGGAATGAAATAGAACCAGGCCGTGTGGGGGGGGGGGGGGGGGGCACCTTGAGTCTCATCATCCCCGGTGGTGATGATGAGGGGGGGTAGCTCGCCCTCAGCCTCCGGCAGCATGCTGCAGCCCCTGCTGGAGGGACACCCGATGCTGCACAGCAGGGCGTAGTCCCAGGGCCCCGACACCGGGGGACGCACCACCTCTGGGGCCGCAGGGGCCTCCGGAGCAGACCCTCCTCCTCCTCCGCCTCCTCCTCCTCCTCCTGCTCCTCCTCTTCCTCCTCCGGGCCGGACGTCCGAGCTGCCCGGGCTGAGCTGGAAGGAGAAAGGACGCTCTGGAGTTAAGGGCCGTTTGTGCTTTTGTCTTTGTTGAGGCTGCAGTGGAAACAACACAACAAGGACTTGGAGCACAGGGGTGACCTTTTGACCTTTTGGCAATTTGACAATCCTTACTTTAGCAGAATTCGTTCAATCTTTTTGGGTTTATTTGCAGAACCCGACCGATGTTGGATTTTAGGGGCGGATGGAGATACTGACATTAGGGAGTAAACAATTACCGATATCGATGTATCAGCCGATATTAAAGATATAGGCCGTTATTCGATAAGAATCTTGTGGTGTCCTCTGGTGGAGCCGCTCCTTGGGATTTGCTTTTCACCTTCCAGAAATGCTTCGGGCCGCATGAATATTAATATCAAGAGCTAAAGAAACAAAATGAACAATATGGTGAGGAGTTCCTAACCTTTTGGTGTTTACGTGGATTTGCTCCGTTTAGAGGTTCAACCACCAAGGTGGGATTTATAAAGAGGTAATTACATCATTTAATCAACACCATTTTAAAGTTTTCCTATCGGTGAGGCTCTATTTATTTGGCTATGATTCGTTCTTTGGTTGAAATGGACAATGCTTGATGGAAAGACGATGAGAACCTTCCTGACCATAGAACGGGCATCGGATGGATGGATGTTTGTGGACAGGGGGACCACCAGAGGGAGGGAGAGAGAGACTGAGAGAAAGTGAGAAAGAGAATAAGAAAGAGGAAGAAAATCAGAAAGGAAGAGAATAAGAAAGACTAAGAGAAAGAAAAAGAGAGAGAGAGAGAGAGAGAGAATAAGAAAGACTAAGAGAAAGAGAGAGAAAAAGAGAAAGAGAGAGAGAGAGAGAGAGAGAGAGAGAGAGAGAGAGAAAGAGAATAAGAAAGACTAAGAGAGAGAGAGAGAGAGAGAGAGAGAGAGAGAGAGAGAGAGAGAGAGAGAGAGAGAGAGAGAGAGAGAGAAAGAAAAAGAGAGAAAGACTAAGAGAGAGAGAGAGAGAAAGAGAGAAAGAGAGAAAGAGAAAGAGAGAGAGAGAAAGAGAGAAAGAGAGAGAGAGAGAGAGAGAGACAGAGACTTACTGTGGGAGGGTCCGGGGAGACGGGGCTGGTCTCCTGGGAGCTCCGTCGGCCCGGCACCACCAGCCGGCTGGTGTCCGCCACCTCCCCGTTGGGCAGGATGCCGTCGGCGAACCACACGCGCTTCTGCTCCCGAGGACCACCTGCGCCCACAAGCACAGCGCCGCCGCCGCCGCCCCGTCACAACGCCGCCGGCTACAGTGGTCGCACGCCGGTCACATGTGGCGCTTTGGGAACCCGTGCACTTCCTACACTACCACGTTTTTTGTTGTATTGTTGTATTTTTGTGTTTAGATTTTGTACTTATTTGTCGTGTGATTTTGTATAATTGAGGTTCAATTTGTATTTTTCGGCAGAGCAACTGTGACAGAAGCAATTTTAAAGGGCTATCGGAATCCGGATCAACTAGAACAAACCAGACTGAATGAAGAGGTAGGACGATACAGCTACACCCAAAACAAACTACACTGAATGAAGAGGTACGACGATACAGCTACACCCAAAACAAACCAGACTGAATGAAGAGGTACGACGATACAGCTACACCCAAAACAAACCAGACTGAATGAAGAGGTACGACGATACAGCTACACCCAAAACAAACCAGACTGAATGAAGAGGTAGGACCGCGATACAGCTACACCCAAAACAAACCAGACTGAATGAAGAGGTAGGACCGCGATACAGCTACACCCAAAACAAACTACACTGAATGAGGAGGTACGACGATACAGCTACACCCAAAACAAACCAGACTGAATGAAGAGGTACGACGATACAGCTACACCCAAAACAAACCAGACTGAATGAAGAGGTACGACGATACAGCTACACCCAAAACAAACCAGACTGAATGAAGAGGTACGACGATACAGCTACACCCAAAACAAACCAGACTGAATGAAGAGGTAGGACGATACAGCTACACCCAAAACAAACCAGACTGAATGAAGAGGTACGACGATACAGCTACACCCAAAACAAACCAGACTGAATGAAGAGGTATGCCCAGAGCCACAGATATAGAGCTACAACCACAACAAACTAGACTGAACGTATGGGAACAACCAGACATAGAGCTACAACCATGACAAACTAAAGACTGAACGTATGGGAACAACCAGACATAGAGCTACAACCACAACAAACTAGACTGAACGTAACCAGACACAGAGCTACAACCGTGACAAACTAAAGACTGAATGAACAGGACATTGGTTACCGTCATTGCTGGGGTGTTTGAGAACGGACACGGGCACCATGACGGTGGGAGGGGGGGAGTTGAGGGTGCCTGCTGCCCGGGCCTGTTGTAGGGGAGGGATGGTGCTGCAGTACTCAGAGGGAACGTTAGGGTTGGGGCTGGGTCCAGTGGGACTCATCATGCGCTCCAGGGCCAGGGCTACAGGAGAAGACAAGAGGGACACAGGAGGTGGTTGCTGGGCGGTCATCAGGGCACCGCTTCAAAAAGGGTTCACAGTTTTCAAGTTCACTTCAATCTTCCTTCCTGCTTCGTTTTCTTGCCTTGTTTCTTTTCCTGGTGCAAAACTGTTGAGCTTTTGGGTCCTAAGTGATTTTGTGTTTACATGAAGAAAGTATTTATTTTGTATTGTCGGCTGAGACTAATATATATACTGTATATATATATATATATATATATACATCATATATTTTGTTTTAGTTAATTTATTAATTTGTTTTAAACACAATAACATTGTCTATCAATTCCGTTTGCTCTTCTAATATCATTGCATGACAAAGTGATTCAGCAAAACAGGATCTTACTGAATCATCTTGCCTTGCCTGCCTTGAGTTCATTAATTAATTCCCCTAGCTAGCCCCCAGAACTAACACTAACACCTTCACCTTTAGTCAAATGTAAACATAGGAACGATAGGAATATGGGAGTGAATGAGTCTAATGACTTATGGCTTCTGCTTTTGGTGTCACTAAAGCTATAGCACTATCAATCTTGACGTCTACGTTGGAGTCATCACGCAGTATGCAGCTCTAGTAACCTGGTTGTATTGACGCCATCTGCATGCAACGTAATTCATCTTGTCATCTGTACTTTTCTGTACGTGTCCGGGCAGATTTTGGCACTTGAATGCAAAATTTTAAAAGTTCAGTATCAACGGATTCAGTTTTTTAATGGAGAGTAGAAGGGGGTGTGTGGGGGGTGTGTGGGGAGGGGTGGGGGGGGGGGGTGGGGGGGGCATGACAAAGCAAAAAAACAGCAGGCAGAGGTGGGCTGGCATCAAACTACTCCGGGGCTACAGACTGAAGTGGTGACCTCATTTTTGAGGAGGCTCTCAACTGCAAGCCATAAATAGGTGCGTTAAAAATACAACGCTTTCATTTTTAAAAAACCTCACATTGCATGTGGCGCACACCGCACACGCAAACAAGGACACAGAACATCACGAACCGCACACATACAGAAAAAACAACAACCGGTTCCCCCAGCTTTTGACAATCCAAAGGATGCTTACCTCATGCTCTTGATGGACTCTGACAACAACAACAACAACAGCACCCAACCTGTCCACCTGCCCATGTTGACTCCAGTCCAATACAAGCCTGACGCAGATGGTTTCCAGTTTGTTCTTCTCTCCCCCGCCCTCCCTCCCCCCCGCCCCCCCCCCGCCAGGTCTCTCGCTCTGATGATCTGTGCTTCACAGCCTCTTATCCACAGAGCTATCCACAGCAGAGGGGGCAGAGCCGTGCGCGCTCAGCCTCCGTCCTAACGCCAGTTCATAGCCACACCGCCGATGAGAGAGATGAAAAACCGTAGAGAGCGAGGTAGCTGGGAAAGGGGGCGGGCGATAGAGCGACCATGTCACAACGCAACGCTCCGCCAATCAGCCGGCCGGAACAGATCAACAAAGATCACTACTTCTGTCTCTCCAGCCTGGTTAGAGACTACATTTAAAAAAAGACAGAGCTCAGAGCTTGTTTTCCAGACCTGTGAGGAGAGTACCGAACAGAGAGGACCACAGACCAGTATGTTGCCATAACTCTCTCTACTCCTCCTTTGCCCTCTCTACCCGATCTGGCTCATTCCCTCCCTCTCCTCTCTCTCTCTCTCTCTCTCGCTCTCCCGCTCTCCCCCTCTCGTCCCCTCCCCCTCCCCATCTCCATCTCTGGACTGCAGTCCCAGCTGTAATGCTTGCCTCTACAAAGCAGTGATTCGTCATCACAACACAGAGACCAAGCTTTGAACCAAGCCACATGACTACTAGACACACGATTATTAAATGTAATTAATGTAATTAACGTAACGTAATTGACTAATTCAATTAACTAAGACCAATAAAACATTGTTAATTAAAAACATATCTGTGTGCCATTTTATTACTTGTAGTGTCTTATTTTGCTGTTATTCAAGCTATTTGTATATATTGTTTATCTGTATTGGATCAGTGTGTTCCATCCAATGTACTTTTCATGAAGGGAAACAAGAAAAATGGTGGTGCATTGCATACATTTTCCCACATAACACGACAGACACGTCACACGACTGTTGAGTAACGCCATACATTAACCACATGTCCTCACCCTATGTGTCACGCGTGCGTCACCATGTGAGCATAAATCCATGCCAATCTCAAGAATCACTTTGTCTGTGCATGTTGACATGCGACAACACACCTAAACCTAATTTATGGTCTGCATGTTGCCTGGCCGGTCTAGTGCACAAGGCCACGATGTCGTGACGACACTGGGGCCCGTGGGGATTTGTTGCGAGCCATGGCCCTGTTATTCTGTCGAGCTAAGGCCACTGAACACGCCTACATGTGACAGTGTCTTATTAGAGAATTAACAGTCTTGTGTTCTTTAAAAGAAAATGAAAATAATATAAGCTTTAAAGTCCTTTGTCATTTCATTACATTCTAGAATTTTCAACTAAAAAGGTTTTCATTTGGTCCTTTGTTTGATAAATCCTCCACCCGGTACAGAATGTTGCAAGCCATACGCATCTCACCTCTTTGTATGCTTTCAAAGCATCTGTTGCACACACGCGCCTCCTTCTCCAGGTACTGGAGCTTGCATTTCCTATTGCAGCAGATGGCACAGTAGACCTGCCACAAGGAAAGAGGAGAAAAGAGGAGTGAGGGAGTGCAATCCGCACAATGGACCTTCGATGGTATGACCACATCAAATAACCGTCCGTCCGTCGCCAGCACTAGGACTGCACTGAGCTTTGCCGACACGACAAGAACACAGTTCGATATAAGACACAGGCTGGCTGACCTCTATTTGTGATGTGTGTGTGTTGCTTACCACCCAGTGTTTTGTGGCGCGTACCGCCGAGAGACCCTGCCTAATACTGTGTTAATCAGTGGGGCCTTCAGTTCCTAACCTCCTGCTTGAGTTGATAACTGACTGAGGATCAATAAAGGAGCTGCGGGGGATGCTGACTCATGCTTCTCCCCATCCCCCCCCCCCACACCAGAGCTATATTTAGGCCCGGTCCTAGGGCTTGTTGTTAATTCAACGATGCCCCAGCCTCGGCCAGCATGCGAGTGCATTTCTGCCCTCAACTCAATCCTGAGCCAAAACCCATAAAACAATAAAGTGCTACATATGAAAAATATATAAATATAAATATACTTAGATATAAATAAACAATAAAATGTCTAAAACTACTATTACTATTCACTACTGAGTCATTTTGGAGACGTTGGATTGTTATCAAACGCAATTTGCATTGGCAACCTAAACTTGAATTGCTGATTTCAATATGGAGTGTCATTTCTTTAACAGATAGAGGTTAGGGTGTCGTGCTCACGGGTGCTTTCGGGATCCAACCCAGCACCTCTCAGCCACCCCTCCACCCCTCCACTATCATGCTCCCAGTCATTTTTTTTTTTTTAAACGCCCGCCTTAGAAAGACATTGGCAGCGGTACACACCTTCCCACAGGCACGACAGTGATGCCTCCGCCTGGTGAAGGTGAACCTCAGCTCGCAGCCCATGCACTTGGGCGCCTCTGCGTCCGGCACCCACGACGGCTGCCTGCACCCCAGCCCCTCGTCCGAGCCCTCGTCCACCGACCCCGGGCGCTCCCCGGAGGCGTCCCCGGGGTAGGGCGGGGGCTCCGACAGCTCGTTGTACGAGGGGTCGTGACCCTGCGGCGTGTACAGCAGCCTGGGGTCGCCGTTGTTGTCGTGAGCGTCCCCGACGGACGGGTGGTGGTGGGGGGGGGGGTGCGGCGGGGAGGCGGGGGTCGCGTCTTCGTCGGGGGGCGGGGTCGCGGCGTCGGCGGCGTCGGCGGCGGCGGCGGTGCCGGCGCTGGCCGCGGCGGGCCTCCGCTGCTCTTCCTCGGCCGCCGGGGAGGAGGCGGCAGCCTGGCAGTGGAGCTGCTTGGGTCTCGCTCCTCCATAGGAGGAGGACTGTGAATCAGGGCTGGCTACACGCGGGGGCTGAACGGGGGCGTTGGCGGCGGTGGAGGGCTTCACACGGGGACAGAGTTCTGGCTCCGGCTGGCAGGAGCTGAGGGAGTCACGCGAGGCGGCTGGATGCGCGGGGTCCGGACGCTCGCCCGTCGGCACGCCGGCTGCTCTGCGCTCCCCCTCCGGAGAGGCGTCGGAGGGGTCCTCGCAGCAGACCCCCGGCTCCTCCTCCACAGGCCGGCGCTCCGGGTCGTTGTCCCCGTTGGACAGGCCGGAGAGGCCGCCGCCGCCGCCGCCGCCGCCGCCGCCGCAGCTTGGGGCGCACTCGCCAGACCGGCTGGCGAGGAAGGCCCCCCCCTCCACCTGCTCGGCCTCGGCGTGGGCCTGCAGGAAGGCGTCCAGCTCCTCGTCCGTGACCAGGAGCTCCGCCTGGTCGCTCTCGGGCAGGAACTCGAAACCGAACTCGGGGGAGTCGCCCGAGCCTTCCTCTGCGACGCAAGACTCTGCCGCAGCGAGAGCGGCGAGGGCCGGGAGGGCGTCAGAGGAGCCCAGACACAGGGGCCGGGGGGTGAGAGAGACACCGCCCCCTGCTGGCTGCCGGGGGGGACGAGTGACCTCTGGATTCACTCGCTCGTCGGAATGGAACCTGCCCGCGCCGCTCTCTGAGGGGGAAACACACTCCGCCTCCGTGCTGTCGGATACGACCGACGCGGCGTCCCCCATTGACTCGGCTTCTAGGGAGTCTTTCGCAGCTCTGGTCGAGTTCACGAGAGCTCCGCACATGGACACGGCCATGGGCAGGCAGGACAACCTCGCCGGGACACTGTCCGAGGTGTCCGGAGCATAGGGGGGTTCTGCTTCACCGCTGTCCCGCTTCTGGCCTGCCTCTGCTGGCTCCTCTGGTGGCTCTTCTGAGACTGTGTCGTTGTTGTCGTTGCTGTAGTCGTTGTGGAGAGCGTTATCGGGCAGGGTGCATGCTGGTTCACAGTAGCCCAAAGAGTTCCCCACTTGTTGGACCGCATGAGACAAATCCCCCACCTCCTCACCATGTTCATCATCATCATCATCATCATCCTCACGGAGCTCTGATGCAATGGACACGGCGTCGTCGGCGGGCTCGCAGCTCCGATCGACTGCGGCCGGAAGAATGACGTCCAGAAGGCTGAGGGAGGCAGAGTATCCCTCTGCCATCTGACCCAGCGACTCCACATTCCCACCTGACGCCCGCTGAAGCTCAGCATCCACAGCGCCTCCACTTCGATTGGCCCACGCCCCCTCCCATATATGGGGGAGCACAGGGCTGGCAAAATCCACCAACAGGGCCTCCTCCTCTTCCTCTTCTTCTTCTTCCTCCTCCTCCTCCTCCTCCTCCTCCTCCTTCTCCATCCGTCTCTCCGCCAGGTCCAGCTCCCTGAAGGTGTCACGGCTGCCGGCTCGGTCCATCATGGCAGAGCTGGTGTCGCTGACGAGGTCGCACTGGGGCTTCAGGGTGCGGTCCGGACACGGAGGCGTGGAGCCTTTGGCGGGCCGGCGGTCCACGGAGGAGAGGAGGTCCACGCCGGTGAGAGGCTGTCCCCTGGGCTTGTCGAGCCCAGAGTGCGGGTGGTGGTGGTGGTGGAGGTGCTGGTGGCTGGCCGGGCGGTCGGTGCAGCCGGGGGCAGAGCCATAGTGGAGAGAGTTGAGGTCGGGCAGGCCAGGTGGCCCCGGCGTGGAACCATCCGGAGGTAAACACTGAGGGCCCGGCGAAGGGACGGCATGCGCGGAGGACTTCAGGTACACGGTTCTGCAGTCGTGCTCTTCTGAAAAGGGTGAACAAGAAAAATACAGTAAGCAAAGAAGTACACGGTAACAACAGTTTCGTTACACAAGATTCCACTACATTCTACACGCTGCACCTTGAACAGAAAGTCCTGAGCCTAAAAGAGTTTTATGAGGCATACACAGGTTGTTCATCTTTTATGACACTGAAAAAACTGACTACGGCAGGTACAGTGTTTGTTGTTGTTGTTGTTGTTGTTGTTGTTTACCCGTATTGAGCTCGAAGTCATCAAGCAGCTTGTCGAGGTCACACACGGCAGCCTTGAAGAAGCTATCCATGCTGTGTGACAGGGAGGCCGTTCGCCACACCGCTACATCCTTCAACCACACACAACACAACGACATATGATATGCATGTTTTCTTTTCACTTCTCTCAACGTTTCTGATTATAGCTAGGGATAATCAAGACAGCATCAGCATGCATATTCGATACCAACGAGGTCAAATATTTATTTGATACAATATTTCCAAATAACTTAAATGCAGTATTTAGATTGTGCTACCGGCAAATGTATTCACTTGAAAAGTCCTTTCTCCCATACCAACTACCAGGAATGTCTCAAATGTCTACAATACCGTAAATTATCTTTTAAATCAATACCTTACTAAGGGGTAGACAGTAAAAACTGTAACTTTTGAGGAAAGTTACAGCCCAAGCCTAACCTGTGGTCCAAAGACCACTGGAATCTCAAGTCAATACCCATTATGACATAGTTAATATCCTATTCCTACATAGCGTACGTTTAGCCTGCACTAATTTGTGAAGACAAAATACCATCTCCATTATTTTAATCAGTGTTAAATGTGCTGAAATTAGGGAGTGTGTGCAGTGAAACCAACTTTAGAAAGGCCTGTGTCCTTGATTTGTCATTACTAACCTACTTTTAGTATCCTTGATATTAGCTTAATAAACAGACTACATTAAGTATAACTGGTGTGCACCGATTTAAATAATCCCACAACTAAACGTCCTAGAATTGTGTTAAAACAATCACTGTCCAAGAGGCTCGTAAAGAGGCAAATTAAATGTTATTATTCAGTAAAGTGCAGATTCAAAGGATGCCAACACATTGGGCCTAACGTTACCTCCCGTAGAACAGACCACAGATACAGATCAGGGCATGTATGTGATGAAGCATGATAGGCACTGTACTTTATAATGTAGTACGTAAAGTTAATGCTCCCTTGTTTATATTTCCCTGTATCTGATATGAGATAAGATAGATTGCATGGTCCACATAGCCATTAAACCTAGCCACAAATACATCACACCACTTTAAAACCGGAATAACGTTGTACGAAGGCGATGCAAACATACCGGCTGTTTAGATGGTCAACAGGGTCAGACACCAGCCCGACACGCATTGTAAACTAAACACACACAAGCAACTTTCTGAATAAACAACGTAGGCAGAGCTACAGGTTTGACGAAAACAGTGACCAGGAACAGACTTCTGCATCCAAAAACGTGAGTGACAACCGAAGCATCAGTCGACACAACAAGCCGATCGACTTACAGTAAACTATGGTCCTCAACACTTTAGTGGGACGAAAGTCGTTCAAGTTTATCAGTCGGCTTTGATACAACCTCACGCTAACGTAGATGATAGTGGTAGCACAGCTAGCAGCTAACGTAGCTGCCTGACTAGCCTAGCGTTAACATAGCTGTTAGTAGCATAGCTGTTAGTAGCATAGCTAGGCGATAGCTCGTAGCTCGGCTGGTTGGGAGCCTGGCTACTAGCAGCTAGCGGTTCTCATGTTTACCAGAAAGGTTTCATTCCGTCTCTTTCGCCTCGTCCTCCATGGTTGTACACGTGTTTTGAGTTCAACCAAAAAACAGTAGCCATTCTTGACGTTTAAATGGCGTTGTACGTTAACGCATACAGCTCCTAGAACGGTCAGTTTAATTAAAGGTATGTGGTTCAAGTTAGGCGTTCAGTCGGCCATCTTGAATAGACTGGGAGGTCAAAGGAGACGAGACGAATGGGACACAAACGAAACGAAGTGAAATGTTTGATACCATTTGTCTCACTGGTAACGTTACCACAGAGAACAAAACACCCACATTCAGATAAGGGGGACATGACACGTGACTCCCACAATAGCCACACTATTTTGTCCAAACTCACTTCTTGTCACATTCGTGTGATATCCCCCAAATTTTAAAGCATCTTTACAAAAAAAAACCTTTGACAGTCAAATATTTAAAAAAATATCATGTTCTATCATATTATATAAAATATTACACATCAGACACCTATATTATCCTAGTAAATTACATAGACCAATTTGGATAAGTGTCATTATTAACATCTAAATCGTAAAATATGTGTGTAAAATCTGATTTGAAGGTGAATGCCAGGGAATTTCAAGTGGCATTTCGGGTTATCTCGGGTAGTCACACAAGGGTTTGTTGTCAACAAGGTTGTCATATAATCCTGGAGGACACCGCCTAGATGGCGCTGTTTCAACACTTTACTATCAGTTTGGTCTTAAACGTTCAATTAAAGAAGTAGGTCAGTCAAATTGTTGTCCTTAACAAAACCCGCATCCCTGACCTGAAGATTCAACTTTGTGTGGTTTAAGTGTAATGGCAGTTAACAGGTAATGACTTTAACAGTTAATACAATTTGACTATGACCTGCTGAGAAAGGTGAAAATCAAATGAAAGGGTGACCAATATATTAGAAATTGTATCAAAATCATTTATCAGCCGTCCACCTACAAACCATTTGAACATTGAATAGTGCATTATTTTTGTATTGCGGTCAGCGGACACCAACATGACGGTTTGCAGTTCACTCCACAAGAAAAAGAAATATGATGTAGGTCACTCGTGATCGCAATTGGGCCATCTGGTGCCAAAACGCTGCCACAGCAGCTTGAAAAGTGGCGTAGGCTTACTTAATAAAGTCATCTCTGATTTATTTGTAAAGGCCCGTCTATTGTAACATGCAATTAGTGTTCCTTGTTAACACATTAATATATAAGTAAGCCAGAATCATTATAGGCTAACCATAATGATTATGATTATAATATAAACATCTTTTTTTTCTGTTTCGACCGTTGCATGATTATTTTTTATAAATGGAATATATTTGACTGACAAATAGAGCCTAGTTTACATTGCATTTCACAGTAATGGTGATAGTTATGCTCTGAATGCAGCACTATCCCATTCTACACACTTTTAAAATGTCTTTAATTCAATTATACTAGTCGGGGACGGTCACAAGCGGATCAATTTTTTTATTTATTTTTTTTAACTCAAATTGGTATTCTATACTGTTACTCTTTTTTTTTTTTTTTACTCACAATATCGCTCATGCGCACTTAGTGCATTTAGAATGGCTTCAAAGCCCCTGGCGGCACGCTGCTCCCACTGACCCTCCTCGTCTGATGTTCCGCTGGTGACCCGGTCCGTCCAAGCACCCGACGAGCTGCTGGCAGGCAACACTTTCGCTATGGCGGCGAGCAAGAGGCTACAAAGGGTAAAGCGAAAGCGGGCGTTATTCGCCGATTTAAATTGCGATTCTTTCCCTCGCGTGCGCGTATTCTTTGGTGGGACTTGCTTGGGGACAAAAGTACGCACGGGAACGAGGGAAGAGACGGATCGTTTTGTGGTTATTAGTCGTCGGCTGTCGTTAGCTAGCGTCGGCTATTTCCTTAGCTTAGCTTAGCTTAGCTTAGCTGGAAGCTAACTGGTAGCAGGCTAACCCATGGAGGGCTAACCGACTGAGGCTTAATATAGTGCAGTTAGGTATGGGCCAAGTCTACCATAACGCTGCACTTCGTGATGATAACGGAGAATTTGTTTCATAATTGATACGATGTAATGGTTTTCGGGTCGACTTCTTCGGCTCTCTTACTGGCGTTAGCGGTCCTACATGTTGATACGTTTTATATCGGGAGGCTGAAGTGGTTTACATCGTGCCCGTCGAATGTAAATGTTTAGTAGCATATAGTTGGGGGCTTTAGAAGAGTGTGTAAATACATACGGATGTATAAATAGTATATCACTGAAACAGGAATAGCAAATGTTTGTTGGGAGATTTCAGCAGCGGATCCTGTAACTTCGAACTTGTGGGACGTGTGGCGGAGCCCAGGGCTTTAGCCCGCAGGAGCGCCGTGAAGGGGTGGATTGTGTTGCAGCCGAGGACATCATGTACAATATAACGCCTCATCTTATTATGTTTTTTGATCCAGGAACTTGAGGAAATACTCAACTCTGATGCCAAAAACGCCCAGAACGTTCAAGTGGATGACACGAATATTTTGAACTGGCAATGGCTCATCGTCCCTGTAAGCGTTTATATACCCTTTTATATAAGTGTCGATTTTATTTTTCACTTTACCGTGTTAATTTCTCTGTGTTAAGGGTGTACGATTCTGTCAATTTGTCAAAAGCTTTATTTTGTCAACCTTTGCTTTCGGTTCCAATCTCAAATGGGTTGGATCAGTCCGATCTAATCAAAACGTTAACCCCCGCCTCCCGTTTCCTCTCACCAAGGAAAACCCTCCGTACGACAAGGGCGCTTTTCGTATCGACATCCTATTCCCTGTGGAGTATCCGTTCAAGCCGCCGAAGATTACGTTCAAGACCAAGATCTACCACCCCAACATCGACGAAAAGGGCCAAGTGTGTCTTCCCATCATCACCTCAGAGAACTGGAAACCGGCCACTAAGACCCACCAAGGTATTTATTTTTCTTAATCACTTTTAATTATTATTGAAGTAGAACTCATAATCGTCCACTCTTTTTTTAGAAGGAAGATTTGTGTGGGTAAATTTGATCTTGGTAGCTTTTGTCCTGTTTTTTCTTTTCTTTTTCTTATTTTTGAGTCAGTAATGAGTAGCAATGGTATACAAAGTTATAGGGCCTGTCCATCATGAAGTCATTACGGGGTGACATTGTTTGAAACTGCCAGTGTTTTCTCATTTTAAGACATGGCAAAAAAAAGTTAATCAGCCTAGGTTACTCTATATTTACCCTTTTTCACAACAAAAATGTATTTGTTGGCAATAAAGTATTGCCAGCCAAAAATCTACAAGCCCTACAACTATTACTACAGTTTCCCTTGCTCAGGTTTCACCTGATCTGCAGTCCAAACTGGTTCACGCCACTGTGTTTTTCCATGTCATTCATATTTTTGCCTGGTGGGTATCGAACTGTAATAGTCTCTACAAATGTGTGGTGTTTATCATGCATCGGCTCTCCCGTACTTTGAAGGTGTTTCAGGTGTTTGTGTGGGAGGTAGCGCAGCAGGCTGGCTTCCCTGTTGTGCTAGTGTCTGACTCCTGCCCTAGGTGTTAAATATCCCTTTCCTCCTTGGCAACGGAGAGAAAGACGATTTAGGCCCCGTCCACACGGAGCCGTTTTTGTTTTTTTTGGTGAAACCGAAGTGTTGTGCGTTTGGACCGACCGTCCAGACGCATCCGACGGATCCCGTCCCCGAAAACACACTTTTCTGAAACCAGGTCCCAGGGTGGATTCAGATAAAAAACGGTCCTCTGCGGTTTCGTGTTAGGATTCGTGTGGACGCCTGAAACGCAATCGATGACGTCATCACCCCGCCACCAGCTGGGGACGTTAGAGTTGCGTTGATTTTTTTAATTTATTATTATTTTTGTAGCTTTAAATACAGCCCTTTGGTAAATTGAATTACTAACGGTACATTAAAAAGTATTTCTGCTCAATCTAAAAGGTTTAACAACTGCTTTTTCCTCCTCGGCTGCATGTTTATATACAGCGCGCATGGGCTTGATGCACAGGTTTGATGTGCTCCACTTTTTTTGTTGTTGTGGAGAACCAGCTCCACACAATGGCCTTGAATATGTACTACAGCGTTTCTTTCACAACGAGTCAGTCTTTACGGAGATATTCCTAAAACGCATCAAACGAAAACGGCTCGTTTTCGCCCCGTGTGGACGGGGCCTTAGACTTTTTCCCAATGTTCTCGAAAGTAATGACCATCCACCTTAAACGCCCAATATCACTATTATTATTTTTGCTGAAATAGTTCTTGCCATTGCTCCCCCAGTGATCCAGTCCCTCACAGACCTGGTGAACAACCCCCAACCAGAGCACCCCCTCCGGGCAGACCTGGCGGAGGAGTACGTGAAGGACCGGAAGAAGTTCCTGAAGAACGCAGACGAGTTCACGAGGAAACACGGGGAGAAGCGGCCGATATACTAAGGGGCGCAGGGACTCTCCCCCTGACAGTCTTTATTCAGTTTCATTCTGAAAGACTATAAAAAAAAAACACAAAAAAGAGCTTTGTTATGTCTCTGGGTGGCCGTAGATGCCAAGAACGGATATCCTGTCCTTGCAGAAGTTCATTGTTGTAACGTTTGGGGAAATGATGTTTCGGTTTCATTTTGCCATAAAAGCAGGACTTTATGGTGTTTCACGAGAGCCCTTTGTTTAGCCGTCAGCGTGTGGTTATTTGTAACATTCAACAGTGTTTTTAGTGTGGGCTTTTGTAACCGATATGTACAGAACTACGGATAATCTTTTTTCTGGAGTGGGCTTAATTTAATAGTGTTCCTCATCGGTTTTTCTACTGATGTCTATTTTGGTTTTGTTGCACTTTACCTGGTAAAAAAAAAAATGACATTAAATTACATTTAAATAAATACATTTGAATCTTTAGGTTTGTTACTGAGAATAATTTTTTTTTTTTAATGTAAAATAAATTGACAAAACTGATTTTCATTAATGAACGTATTCCTCGACTCATTTCGGGAAATCAAAACAGTTTACACAAGTAAATTTGACACTAGGATAATGAACATTTGAGACTAGGATTATGAAGTCCTTCATTTTTTTTTATAGGAAGTTAATTTACTAAAGGAAAAATAAGCAGTGCAGAAGCAAAAAAGCAAGAACCCATAACATTTAATTATTTATTGAGGTAATCTATACAGTAACAAGCATAATTTGAGGTAGAAGCATCCAGCTAACCACATATTATATCCTTGAACCAGGTTCTGTTTTGCTGTGTAGGGCAGATAAAGAAATCACTATATGGGAATATGTGAAACTTGGGAAGGCCTTTTATTGCTACCGAGACTACTAGCATGACGGGACTTGAAATGCTCAAGTAACAGTCAAGTGCCAATTCATTACTTCTTAAACTGAGAGACGGGGGAAGGAACTTTAATATCCTGGCCCTTTTCTAGTTTCTTCTCGCAGTCAATCAGGTAGTTGACGCCATCCACCAGCATCTGAACAAGCTCAACCTGTGCACACACAAACAAATTAAATTAGCAGTGGTATGAAACCTTTGCAATAAATATAGGCCTACAGTGACGGGACAATGTTAAAGGTGCTGTAGATAAAAATGAGCTATTGTAATTGGTAAGAATAGCCATCTGTCAGCTAGTAGTGAGGATGATCATAGATCGCTCCCGGCTCATTTCCGACCAATTAGGGCTTCTCTTCACTGATTGGTTTGGGGGAATCTTGCCTGTCAATCACATGCGCGTGAATACAAAACTTATCAATGGTGGAGAAACGTAGGGAAAGAGGGATGGGACGATTTTTGGGGGGTTTAGTTTCAAAATCTGGCGCTCTTCGACTCTTTTCTGCTCTCAAATATTACCTACGGCAGTATTACTTGAAAGGTGAATTTCAATCAACTATCGAAAAGGAATGTGCATGCATTTCCACTTTGTAAAGACAATAATCTCCACATAATATCGTCATAAAGTAATATAATGACGGTATGGTGATAGGAGAGTTCCCGTGTACCTCTGATTTGCCCAGACGGTCGTTGTTGGAGATGTCGAAGGTGTCTCCGGTGGCGGCTGTGTCCACTCCGCCCGTGCCTCTCTTCTGCAGCCGCAAGTTGTCCAGGATCTTGGAGAAGCGTGAGTCCTGAAGTGCGAGAATCAGCGTAACGTCATACAACTGAACGTACGACAAACTTAACAGTGAACAAAGTCTATTTATTTATTTGGCACTTTTTTTTATAGGTTTACAGGTTTATACAACAGTCCTATATTAAAAAAAAAATGACAGTGCATTGCACTAGTGCATTGCAACAAATAGTCAAATAAAACAATATTACAATAAAATACAGTTGGCAGTAAACACCAGCATTAAAGAGAGACGTCAAAGCTGGTTGAGCCGATGAGCTAACCTCGCTGAGACGTTTATATCCTTCTGGAGGGCAGTGTGTTTCTAGACACACTGTGTGCTCCTGGGCAGGCTATGTTTTGGTCTACCTTGCTCAGGATGGGCAGACGGACGTGGACGCCCGCCCGCAGGCCGGTGCCCAGGTTGGACGGGCAGGTGAGGACGTAGCCCAGGCGCTCGTTCCACATGAACTCCCATCCCCTCTCGTGGATCAGCTGCTCCACCTGGGGAACCGAGCAAGGGGCTTTTGTTCGTGAACACCACTAGTAGGCGTGGACGATGCACGAACGATTGGGTCAGAACGAACGAATCCCGAAGGTGAACGACGAGAACTGATTCCCAAAACAAGAGAACTGATTTTTTTTTTTTTAACATAAAACAAAAATATGGTCACGTAAATAAAAGATACAAAGGAACAGAGCTTCGTCTCCCCTCGACTTTATATTGATTGAGTCTAAAATGTTCTCATGATGGTTGAGGCAGCTTGGGCTATTCTTCTTAAAACCACACACGTGTAATGGTCGAGTGGCGTCGTAGGCTCATGCTACAGAAGTTAGCTGTTTTCCCGAGCACCGTCACCGTTCTGGTGTTTTAAAAGGCTCCATTTGCAGGCGTACCCCATATTTATAGGCAAAGCGGTGTGGCCAGACACCTGAGATTCCCTGCCAAATGACGTAACAGAGCATATGACTTAACGAACTGAACGAACGAATCAAACAAACAATTTGTGATAGTGAAGGGAACTGAAAGAACTGATTCCCGGAAAAGAATCATTTTGCCCATGCCTAACTACTAGCTACTAGTCGGTCTGTTAGTTATTTAGTACATTTTTATATAAACTGGCATGTGTACAGGAAAATATAGGAAACAATGCATTTGTACTTAGAAATAAGTCGCAAGCAATGATAAATATTACTATCAAGAGCACTATATATTCATAATATTATTATATACTGTATGTCCAAAACAGTTTCAGAAGCCCACTTGTTATGAGTGAGGGGTACACAGTGAGTATTATGGTCTGCTGTACCTGCTTCAGTCCAGTGCAGAATCTCTCAAACACCCGCTTCATGTTGCCTCCCTTCTCCATGGAGATCACCCTGGTGTGGTCCTCCTCATTCACCCAGATCAGGAAGTTCTTCTCATGGTTGTGCCTGGGGAGTGATAGAAACACAACCTCCCGTTAACTAAAGTGTGCTATAATGCAGCGTTGACACGGCAGTCTGAAGTGGCCAGATGCATCCAGAGATGGTTTTTTTAGATCCCGTTTTCATGTGAGCAGTCTAAGCATAAACACATGCAAACAATTGGGAATCTGAGCTATTCATATCTGATTTGGCCCGTGTTCATAGGGGTTTATTCTAAATCGTCAACAGATATGATCATGCAACTGCAATGTCAACAAAGCCTGCTCCCATCGGAGACAAAGATTTTGAACATAGCCTCTGTGAAACACCCAATAAGTAAAAACTAAATTTTTTTTTGGTTTGTTTTGGAATGACATCATTATTAGTCTAAACATATTTAGGTCTCTGTGATTCTACCCAAAACATCACAAAAAAAATCATAGTAATAGTAAGAAAGTAACTATGGCAACACATAGGGATAAGCGATTCAAGGTAACTATGGCAACGCAGACGTTTGTGGTAAAAGGTTACCACAGTGACACCTATAAGTTAGTGGTTGGAGGTTGCTATGGTGACAAAGAAAAGTTAAGCGTTAAGAGGTAACTATCGGGACACAAAGAGCTTAGTGGTTAGGGGCTACTATTGTGAGACAAAGTGGTTATGTGGCTGGAGGTAACCATGGTGAAACAAAGAGGTTAGTGGCTGGAGGTAACCATAGCAACACGGCACACCTAAGCGGGAGACCCGACAGAACCTACCAGATACCCCTGGCGTCGGGCCAGTCTCTCGCCATAAAGGCACACGTCAACAGGGGAGAGACGGGCTTGTCGAACAGGAAGTGGTCCTACGTAACGGGAGGGGTGGGGGTGGGGGTGGGGGTGGGGGTGGGGGGGGTCGTAGGTCACGATCACGGGGGAGGAAGGTGAGGGGACATAATTAGGAAGGATGCAATGCTGTTGATACAAAGGTGTGTCTGCTGCGGCTAGACCCAAGAAGTCATGAAACTATAGGAACCTAAAAGGAGAAACAGGGTTTGGGTTGTACGGTAAGGACCATGAGGCTAGGCGACCACTGGAGAAAAGACAGGGACGTGTTCTGTTGGTTTCTACTAGTCGGTGTTAGCCAGGGGACAGAGAGCTAGGGGATGGTTCTAGTACTGACGGCCTTACCAGATGCCCCTGGCATCAGGCCAGTCTCGGGCCATGAAGGCCGAGGTGAGCAAGGGAGACACTGGCTTGTCAAACAAGAAGTGCTCCTGAGATGGGGGGCGGGGGGGGCAGGCATGGGTCGAACAAAAAGGGGAACAGGAGTTGAAAACACTGATCGGAATGAAGTGTGTGAGAATGAACATGAAATCGCTTGGCCAAAGAAGGCAAATAACATGACGACCCAACCCCGATTTCCCGACCACGAGTGAGTTACTCACGTCGATGAGCTGCTGCTGCTCATGTTCGGTCATGTCTCCCAGGCCGTAGTAGCGACCCGACAGCTCCCCCTTCAGGCCGGCCAGCGCCGTCACCACCACGCGCTCCACCTCGCGGCGCTCGGAGCGCGAGCACGCCGGGGGCAGGCTCAGCCCGCGGATGCTGCGCCCGGTGCGCACGCGGGACGACAGCACGTACTTCTCGTCGAACACCCCGTTGGTGATCTGCCGTCGGTCGAAGAACATTTAAGAGCGTTTTAACAAAAAAAGAAGCTAATAACGTCATTGTGAGTATCATAGTTAATAGTTTATCTGCCAGTTGATTTGATCTTGCCAATCAACATCGAGAGGTGATAGGTGCAGTATCTTGGAAAAAATAATGTGTTTTTTTGCAAAGTAGTCCTACACATTCTCTGCAAAGCTACAGTGTTGTTCTGCGGTGCCCCCCCTTGTTACACTAAAGGCCCAATGGAGAATGGATCATTTGTCCACAAACGGCACCTTGGAAGCATCCAGGTCGGTGGGGTGCTTCATGGTTCGGGGGTCGTAGCCGTTGTGTCTGTCTTTGATGATGGGGTCGAAGAGCTCGGCAAACACCTGCAGGGACACCAACCATGAATTATACACGCGTACAAACAAACTGTGTTTGAAGATGCAATAATAATGAGGGGCTTTGACTACTAAGGGAAAACAGTTATATTTATTTATATAGTAGCCTGATATAGCTGCCGGTAACGAGAGGATAAGAAAACCCAGAGCCTTCTGGCTGGTAGTGATTCAATCAATATTAGATTCAGAATTGCAGTACAAAGTGCTTCACACGTTCAAATCAACACAGCAAGAAAGATTAAAAAGTATAGGTGAATAGGGGTAGGGGTGGATTAAATACAAAACAATAAATTATTGCACGTCATTGACGAATATGGCTACGCTAAAAAAGTTATGGTAGTCAATGGGTCTGGGATCAGCCCTCCATAGCCACGTCAAACGGGGGAAAGGGAGTTTATTCTTAAGGGAGTTTTTTCTTGCACCCTTGGGTGCTTGGGTCAGGGGGGTGTCATACATATTTGGCCTGTTAAGCCCTTTGAGACAAATACAATTTTATTTTATTTTATTTTATTGAAAGCAGGCATTTAGGACTCTAAATAACCAGACACCAAAAGGACAACTCTGGACTCCGCTAGCTACCTCATAGCTCTCCTCGTCGCCGGCCACTGCGCCCACGGTCTTGATGAAGGGGTGTCCCGGGTTGTCCACCCCGGTCTGGATGCACTGGTCCAGGGTCCAGTTCTGAGGGGTCACTTGGTCCCGCAGCCGGGCGTAGATGGCGGGCGTCAGCGCCTTCGACATGCAGTTGCTGTGGTTCCTCAGGTCAGGGAAGTCCGCGCTGTGGGCGCGAGAAGATCCGATTCATTCATTGTGTCCCCCATATCGACATTGAAACTGCTTTGGGTTATCATAACTTAGAACTAATAAGATCATGAATATTCACAAATATGGCGGCAGACATTTTGATTTATCATAAATATATGGCCTGTTGACCCGTCGAGACTAACTGTTTAAGGTCTTATTTTAATATAGGCCTACATTTTAAATTGAATTGATGTCACGTCGTGATATACAAGGCCCGTTTTATAATTTCTGATCATTGTGCGTATTAGTGTGTATATGTTGACATGGCCAGCAGGTGGTGCTGGTGTTACCTGGGCGGGTACAGGCTCTTCTTGCCCTCTGCGAACAGAGCGCTGTCGCTCAGCAGGAAGCCACCTGCCACGGTGCCCGCCCCCAGGCTCGCCAGGAGCGCGGCAGGGTAACGGCCGGCGATCATACGGGTGAATGAGCTCGCCATCTTGGTTCTTCGCAAATGTCACTAATTAATAAACTTTGGGGAGGGGGGAGGGGGGGGGGGGGGGGGGGGGGGGGAGACACATTAATTCAATGATACAATGTCTCAAATAAGGTTACCGTTATCTTTATAGCATGTATATGTTTCTATCTAGGCCAATATATTTATTTTTAGACTATGGCTTATTATAACATATATTTTATATATGCAGGATGTGTAGCCTACATGGTGAAATACATAAAATATATAAATGAATGTTATATATTTAATTTATGCTGATTCATCTACCTCCACCCACAGCCACATTTAATACATCTTGACCGTCCCACCCATATCTTCCATACGATCACTGGGCATAAATCAATTATTGGTCCAAAAAAAAAAAAAAAAAAAAAAAAGGTCCAGTATCATATTTCAGACTCTTTGATATCATGTGATCAAAATAAGGGTCACGCTAAGGTCTGGTGGACCTTTCGCACGGTGGCCTGTCCTTCACCGCGTCTCACAGATCAAATGGAAACGTCTGCCGGGCCTCTAAACTGTATCTTAATATAGCCGCGACCCCTGCCGTGACGTCATCAGTCTGGTCAATCCCTGGTCTGAGCTGAACCAGCACTGACCGGACCCAAACCCACCCCCACCGCATGGAACAACCTTATAAAAGGCCACATGTACACGTTACCATACTTCTAATAGTGCAATAGTGTCCCCAGTGCCAACTTCTGAAATACTGGAAAAATTGAAATTGAAATTGAAATTAAATCCAATTTTTTTTTTTATCGTACGTGATGTGTAACTTCTGGAGTGGAAAACGACTCCACAGTCTTGTGACCGGTTCTTTTGGTCAACGCCATATGTTATAAATAACCCACTCTAGGGTTCTGGTGCCAGCACTCTGGGCCAAAGCACCTTTAGCATATTCTCGGGTAACATTCAGATCCGGGGGAAACCGATAGACACACAGTGTGACTAACCCCCCCCCCCCCCCCACCGTCACAGGAACACAGAGCGACAGAACGGAATTCATCCTTCTCAGTGCCACGGGAAATTTAAAAGTAAGAAAAAGATTTCAAATTGATGAAGGGATACTAGGAAATGAAACCTGCATTATTTTCATTCTTTGAATACTCCCCCGAGTCATACTAGATGACTTCGCCCGTGTTTCCTAAAGCTCTGGGCAGCAGGTGACCTAGTGGAGCTTACGTGGTCTAATCTTTGGGATTAAGCCAGAACAAGATGCTTCTGTCGGACCTGGGATGAGCCATACTCATTACGCCCGCACATGACCTTCTCAGCTGACCGGACAGCCTTGCTGTGAGCAGGTACATAGGACACGCAAGCGACTTAGTGACACGTTTCACACTTTCCCCTTTTAAACGTAAACCGGTTTCTCCTTTCGTTTTGATCACAGACATGTGCAAGATGTTGTGCAATGTGCAAATCGTATCCAAGAGGAAGAAGAATGGCCCTTACAATCTGAAGACATCTGCTACATACCTGTCTTTGACTATGTGACCCCCCCGTGTTTCATTTTGAAACAATGCAGATAAAAATCACAATTTAAACATAGTTTGACAGATCCCCCATTGCCTTCTATTGCATAAACGGCAGAAACCTTAAATTGGCACCGTGAACAACTATTTTAGAAAAGTCTAGCCTGAGAAAAAGTGACTATAAAGCAGACTCAGATTAAACTTCATTTAAACGACCTAACCCTATCGACCATACATGCATGGAGATGTTCACTGAGTTTAACTATTGCAGCAATCAGAAAGCCCTGATAAAAGAAACGAGGAGAGAGAGTGAGAGAGGCCTACCTGGACACAAGTTGCTTTCCTCCCCGGTTGAGGCTCCAGAGTGCATCTCCCCTCGGTGTCTATAGAAAGCCCCGCCCACTACGGTGGGATTACACCCCAGCGGCCAATCACCGTACCGGACACGACCCAGTATAAACCAATAAAGGTCCAAGAGCATACGGTGGAGCGGCGCAATCCTATTTGGCCTTTGGCTGCGAGACCCCCCCCGGGGCCAATCCCTTCCTGTCTCACAGGGTGACCTTGCTGCTTACCTCTGCAGCACTGTAGCTTCCCCCCCCCCCCATATAGCTCCCCCCCCCCCCCCCCATATAGGTCATATTTGTTGGCACTATAACACTTTAATATTAGCAACTGCCAACAGGGCGTCTGACATTACACAGGGGACGTGTGTGACGCTAGAATGGAAGTCAGACAAAGTGCTTCAAGGTCCTCTGATCAACTCCTAAAGGGATTCACTGATATTGGGATATTAAGGTTTGCTGCGCTGCTTTACAGTCGTTTATTTGTTATTTTATACATTGACTGTGAAGGTTAAAATTGGCATATTGTTAAGCACCAGGGATTTGGTAATATATTTTGGTTTCCACAGCTCAAACCCAATTCAGAAATGCAATTGATGTGAGGGTTTTTTATTTACAACAGTTTCAGTGTAAAAATATGTACATAAGGGGGATTTCTGTACATTCTGTAAGTGAAGTTGCATGGAGAAGGGTCTGTAACAGCCATCGTAACAAAGAAGGTGATGTACAAAAACAGTGCTTTTAAAATGAAATACTCCTGTACTACAGTTGTTAGTAAAATGTAATTTAAGTCGACCAAAAGAAAGAAGAGAAACATGCTGTATTCAGGCTATTAAAACATCTAAATCTATTCACATTATTACAAATCTAAAATCAAAAAATATTATATCATATATTTAATATTTATTTTGTTTTAGTCTAAATATTTCATTCAGAGATTATTGAAAAGGTTGACACACAAGTGAGTTTAACTCAATCATCTATTCGTAAAATAATAGCTAGAATACACATTAAAATACCTTTAAGGTCTGTTCCACACAAAAACACACACACAGACACAGACACACCTAAATAGAATATCTACTATAATGTTGTTTTTTACATCATATTTTAAAAGAGTCAGGTAGAAAAACTATATTTTTGGATATGCACAACAGGAAAGTACAAGTGCTTATAAATACAGTATCGATGCTACATAATAAATACAGCTCTAGTAGTATCAAGTAAGTAACGTGGACATGAGAAATAATTTAAATGTATGGAAACAATACTCCTGAGTTGTTGGAAAAGCAGCTGTGTATTTTCTACACATCCTAAATATATCTTGAGTTAAATGATGGACGATGGAGGTCACAGTAATAACTATAGGACCAATTTTGGCATACAAGACTTGCGAGCGTTTCTTAGTCTCACATCGTAGAATACTGAAGTTGCATATTCACAAGAAAAGGCACAAGTGGTCAGGCATGAGATGTTTGTCTTAGTGTGTGTGATATTGTTTGTGTTAGTGTCCACGTGTGTGCGTTGGTGTGCATATGTACGTGTGTGTGTGTGTGTGTATGTACGTGTGTATATGTGTGTGTGTGTGTGTGTGTATGTACGTGTGTATATGTGTGTGTGTGTGTGTGTGTGTGTGTGTGTGTATGTGTATGTGTATGTGTGTGTGTGTGTGTGTGTGTGTGTGTGTGTGTGGCTGGTCAGCTGGGTGGTACCCGGGGTTCCATCTTGAGTGACAGCTCGTACAGGGTGTCGTCGTCCATCACCAGGCTCTTGTCCAGCAGGAACTGAGTGACCTGAGGACCACAGAGGACGTACAGAACGCCGTTGGAACTACCGGAGGAGCCAATGGGAAACAAGGACATTTTTGTTCCTTGCAGTTGTTTTTTTTATAAACTAGATTTATATTCAGGCATTTATCAGACACCATCCACACCACTTAGTTCAGATGGAATAAGAACTAGGTTTTCCCTAGTTCAGGGAACTTCAGATACAGGTCATTAAGGAGAAGATAGGGGTTAGACAGTAGAGACAGGTCGTTAAGGAGCAGGTAGGGGTTGGACAGTACAGAGACAGGTCATTAAGGAGCAGGTAGGGGTTAGACAGTACAGAGACAGGTCATTAAGGAGCAGGTAGGGGTTAGACAGTACAGAGACAGGTCATTAAGGAGCAGGTAGGGGTTAGACAGTACAGAGACAGGTCATTAAGGAGCAGGTAGGGGTTAGACAGTACAGAGACAGGTCATTAAGGAGCAGGTAGGGGTCAGACAGTACAGAGACAGGTCATTAAGGAGCAGGTAGGGGTTAGACAGTACAGAGACAGGTCATTAAGGAGCAGGTAGGGGTTAGACAGTACAGAGACAGGTCATTAAGGAGCAGGTAGGGGTTAGACAGTACAGAGACAGGTCATTAAGGAGCAGGTAGGGGTTAGACAGTACAGAGACAGGTCATTAAGGAGCAGGTAGGGGTTAGACAGTACAGAGACAGGTCATTAAGGAGCAGGTAGGGGTTAGACAGTACAGAGACAGGTCATTAAGGAGCAGGTAGGGGTTAGACAGTACAGAGACAGGTCATTAAGGAGCAGGTAGGGGTTAGACAGTACAGAGACAGGTCATTAAGGAGCAGGTAGGGGTTAGACAGTACAGAGACAGGTCATTAAGGAGCAGGTAGGGGTCAGACAGTACAGAGACAGGTCATTAAGGAGCAGGTAGGGGTCAGACAGTACAGAGACAGGTCATTAAGGAGCAGGTAGGGGTTAGACAGTACAGAGACAGGTCATTAAGGAGCAGGTAGGGGTTAGACAGTACAGAGACAGGTCATTAAGGAGCAGGTAGGGGTTAGACAGTACAGAGACAGGTCATTAAGGAGCAGGTAGGGGTTAGACAGTACAGAGACAGGTCCTTAAGGAGCAGGTAGGGGTTAGACAGTTCTGATTCAGGTACCTTAGGTTGGTGTTCGATCCTGTAGGGGGCTTGCTGAAACTGGCGAATCTCTCGGATAATGTGGGAGATCTGGAGGAAGAGAGAGAAAACACAGCAAAATATATATTCAATAGTTTGTGAATTACTTCATGTTCCTAAAAAAAGATTGTCCTTTATAAATGATAATTAATTAGTTATCATTGTTACATGTACATTTATAAGTTCAGCTATGTTGAATCCATACAGGGCTTCTGTTTGACCCTTTAAGCAGGTACTGATAGGACCTTTACCATCCTCATCTTAGAGAAGTTGACCAGACCCTCTGCCGTGAAGTTGGGGGTCCCTTCCTCGATGAACGCCAGGTCGGTGAGGTACATGCCCAAATATGGCACACACGGTGGGTTACAGCTGCAACACATTTTATAAATATACATTTTTTTAACATGAAAATAAAATAAATAATTACAATGTACGTATATAATTCTGAACACACATTTGGCGGGTGATACTTGTGCGTACTTTTTCAGGGTCTCTCGCAGATTCTTGAATCTTCCTTCTGACGACACAATTTTCTGTAGCCTGTCCATCAGAGACTTAGTCTGGAAAATAACACAATAACACGGCCAGCAAAATCAATGCATTAATGAAGTGATTTGTGATGTGATGAAGTTGATTTCATCACACATTCATCTGATTAGTCTTACGATCAGATGGATACTCTTCTTCTCCTTCTTCTCCCCTTCCTCTCCTCCGTCTCTTTAACTTTTTAATGCAGCAAATGCGGTTGAGTTAAAGGTTAAAGGGTTTAAAACCAAGACGGCCGCGCGGTGACTAAGCGCCATCTGGGCCTCTACTCACATACCCCCGCTGCGCGCCCACCTGTCTGCAGACTTTGGCCCACGTCTTCTTCAGCCTGTAGACGGCGGTGCGGTTGAGGGCAGAGGTGATCTCCAGCACGCCGTTGTAGTTGTTCAGACAGCGGCAGATGTCCGCCACCGCCAGCCACTTCTCGATGGCGCACGCG
>NC_140288.1:14303402-14357471 GCF_964030765.1 Micromesistius poutassou
ACACTCCTACGACCAACAGCACCCAACATTTAACACTGGGAGGAGACTACACACACTTTGATGAGCCTAACATAAGACCGTGTGATCCTAACATAAAACAGGTTCGTCTTTGGTGGAGTTTGTCTTATTTTTCAGACATAGTTTGACTTGTGTAACCTAACAGCCAACATCACATTTATTCAAATAAATCCTGCCAATCTCTCCGCTGACCAGGTTGTTTTTTGAGATTGAAAAAGATCCGTTAATAGATGACATGGTCAACACGGTAAGTTAAAAGTAAACGTCTCACTAACGTAAACTAAACAGAGGGTCGTAGCTGAGGTTGGTTCTTATTGGCTGAGGGGGGGGCCGCCCACCTGGGGAGGGGCCGTGACCGGCGGCGGCGGTGGCGATGGCGAAGGCGGAGGCCGGGGACACAGCGCAGCGAGAGTTCTCCCCTGAGGACACACACACACACACACACACACACACACACACACACATTTTGTTATTGTTTCCCTCAAACAAACGCGTGCGTGCGTGCGTGCGTGCGTGCGTGCGTGCGTGCGTGCGTGCGTGCGTGCGTGCGTGCGTGCGTGCGTGCGTGCGTGCGTGCGTGCGTGCGTGCGTGCGTGCGTGCGTGCGTGCGTGCGTGCGTGCGTGCGTGCGTGCGTGCGTGCGTGCGTGCGTGCGTGCGTGCGTGCGTGCGTGCGTGCGTGCGTGCGTGCGTGCGTGCGTGCGTGCGTGCGTGCGTGCGTGCGTGCGTGCGTGCGTGCGTGCGTGCGTGCGTGCGTGCGTGCGTGCGTGCGTGCGTGCGTGCGTGCGTGCGTGCGTGCGTGCGTGCGTGCGTGCGTGCGTGCGTGCGTGCGTGCGTGCGTGCGTGCGTGCGTGCGTGCGTGCGTGCGTGCGTGCGTGCGTGCGTGCGTGCGTGCGTGCGTGCGTGCGTGCGTGCGTGCGTGCGTGCGTGCGTGCGTGCGTGCGTGCGTGCGTGCGTGCGTGTACCTGTCTGTCTGTAGCGCATGTGTCTGGAGGCAGAGGGCGAGCGGCAGGGAGACAGGTCCCCGGACTCGCTGGTTGCCGGGGACTCTGGGATGAACTTGTCCAGGGACACGGTCTCCAGGACGGCTGAGGGGAACAGCCGCTGGTTAGACTTAGGACCCAAACCGTTAGACTTCTTCTGGTTCTTTTCACAAGGTCAAAACCACAGTCCCCAAAAACGATTTAGATATTGTTTACTTTCATCTATTACATATGAATATTCTTCTGCATTTCTTTGAGCTGATTCTTTTTGTCGAGTGACTGTGGATTTGTAGTGCAATGATCTGAAACTGTTAAAAGGCGCTCCGCATTTTAAAACAATGCACACCTTCAGATCGTTATCGACCAATCAGGATAAGGTATTCAGTAATGCTGTGGTGGTATATATCGGGGGTGTGTTCGCTGTGTCTGATCCTGTTTCCTGTGTTTTATACGTTGTACTTTTGGTGTGCGGTGTCCACGTCGCGTCCTGCAGTCTGACCGGCTGCTCTCTCTCCCCCTGACCCCCTGACCCCCCCTGACCTGCTCTGTAAGGCCCGCCCCCCCGCCCCCCCGCCCCCGTGCCCCCGAGCGTCCGAGCGTCCGTACCGCGGCGGATGCTGCGCCGCAGCTTCCCGCAGAAGGCGTCCATCCGGGGCAGCTCCCCGCTCACGTCCTCCCCGGGGGGGGGGGCGGCGCCGCTCAGCTCCAGCAGGGCCTTGGTGGGCGGCGGGGAGGAGGGGGGGGCGGCCGCCGCCTGCAGGAGGGGGAAGCCGCCGGCGGGGCAGCGGGTGGCGGTGGGGGGCGGCGAGGAGCAGAAGCCGCCGCCGCCGCCGCCGGGGGGGGGGGGCCCGGGGGGAGCCGGGCGGAGGGGAGGGGACGGCGGGGAAGTGGCAGGAGGTGGGCGAGCTGGCGGCCGAGGAGGAAGGGGTGGAGGAGCAGTGGTCGCCGCCGCCCCCCCAGGCCTTGGTGCCTCCGCCGACGGGGGAGTTGAGGGAGAGCTTGCGGGAGCTGACCGGGGAGGAGCTCCAGGTGGGGATGGAGAGGGGCGGCGGGGAGGAGAACTTGCGGGACAGCCGGGGGGACTTGTTGTTCAGGGTGTCGCCGCCCCACGCGCCCTGGTTGGTGGCGAAGAACAGCTCCAGGGACCTGAGGAGAGGGTTCCAGCCGGAGGTCACAACGAGCAGCAGTAGCAGCGGGGGAGCGGTGGTACCGGTCATGCCTCTTTTTCACCACCGGGTGTGACGTTGAGCAGCCATTAAAAGCCATTTCAAAAAACACAAATGCATGGTAGATGGATAGATCCATCCACCAGCCTACCCAGTGGACTGTACCAACCGGTAGGTATCCGCCCATCATACCCCTGGGTGGACCCTCCCACTCGTGACGACACTGTAGGGTCGATTATGAATTGACTAAGTGCCAATCAAAATAGGGGCCCTTCAAGCTAGTGATCCGTGGTGAGTATTATATGTTTGATGGGATGGGAGTGGGTTGACGTGATTATGAATTTAAATTACGTCATGCTCACTTTGATTGTTCTAGGCCTCACTTTGAAGTGTCTTTTTGATTAAAAGCTGATTGAGTCAATGTAATGTGAATGGCATTTGCCCACGTCCCCTAACACTACTACTGCTATAGTATTTACTTTGACTGGGCCAGAGCGAGCTGCGTTATCTTCAGACTGTAGTCAGGACTGATGGATGTGATGGACAGGCGGTCGGACGAATGATACTGCACCCTGGGGTGATGCAGGCAGGGATTGGACGATTGAAGGGGCGGAAGAGCAGGAAGTGGAAAACATGTGGAAGTGTACGAAGAGAAAATGAGAACATGGAATGAAAGACGGGTGATGGGGCCGCCATGCTTCAGCCTTTGACAAAGGAAAATGGATAAACACGCATGACAGTGAAACAACACTCAAATATCGATGGATGGCAATGTCTCTGACCTCCAGATGCTACTTGCATGAAAGGTGAAAGAAACCGTACTGATAACATTGATCGAATATTGATAAAACGTTGATAGATTGGCGAACAATGTTCCTCATATCCACAAGCTACTCACATTAAAATATAGTTAAACGATTGACATTGATAATGTATATAGATTGTTCAAAATGGCGAGGATAACGTGCCTAACAGCCACAGGCTACACACGAGAAAAGCGAAAACACCCTTAATCGTTAAGTATCGATCCAGTATCGTGTGCCCAGTGTCCGCAGCATCGATCAATACTGACCGAATATCAATCGTCTGAATCAACGACAACGTGACCTGATGGCCACCGGCTACTCAAGTCATCAATATCATCACTAATATTGAACAATAACGATCCAACATCAATCGACATGACGGCGTCAGCGTACCTGACGCCGTCATGTCTACAGTACATCACATGACATGTCACATTTCCTGTCAGAACAACCCCCCCCCCCCATGGGGATAACCGATAACACCGATTGGCCCGCTGCTCGTCGGTCCCCCCCCCCCCAGCTCTGCGTACCGGACCGGGATGGAGGTGAAGGGCTTCTTGTAGATGTCGGCCAGCTTGTCGATGACCACGGCGGCGGAGGTGAAGACGCGGTAGGTGTGCAGGAAGGTGTTGAGGAAGTCGATGGACAGGAAGCGCAGGTCGGTCAGCCGCTCCAGCAGCCGCTCCACGCTGGCGTAGCGGATCTGGGGCACCTTGCAGGAGTTGAGCGTCTTGCTGAAGCAGATGTCCACGTCGTCCTTGTGGAGCCTGACGTCTGACCTGCAGTGGTGGGGGGGGGGTGGGGGGGGGGTTAAAGAGAGGTTAGAGGGGCTGGAGGTAGGATGTAGAGGTGACGTATGACGCCACCCGGTGTGAGTGTGAGTGTGATTAGCCGTTACAAGCCGTTTTGAAAATCGGCCTCTTCTGACATCACAAGTGGGCGCGTCCACCTAGATGTGTGCTGGATGGATCAGTCGACCAGCCCTACCCGTTGGACTGCGGCAAGGGCTGCTTATCTAGCCGTCACACATCTAGGTGGACGCGCCCACTTGTGATGTCAGAAGAGGCCGATTTTCAAAACGGCTTGTAACGGCTGATCACACTCACACCTTAGTGGTATGACATGTCACCTTTAAGAGCTGTCACTTGAGTGTACTTTAGTACAACTGGCAGTGTATTGTGTAATTCGAGTGTAATTCGCTGTGAGAATATCAGTTCTGAGTGAGTGCGCCTGCCGCCCCTCTGAGCCCATTTAGGTTTTAGACCTCCTGGCTCATTCTGACCAATCAGGGTGTCTCTCAGCAGCGAGACCCTTATGCATTATAAGGGTCTAACCCTGCCACGAGGGGTGCTTTTATCATATACTATTATCTTATCTTATCTTATATTATCATATAAGAAACGATGGAATGAAAATAGTTTGTTTGTTTGTTTGTGTTTGTGTGTGTCCATCAGGATTTTCTTACTTGATCATGTGAGGCACACTGACTTTGGAGTTCTCTTCAAACACGCTGGTCATGAGGCCATTGCATCGGATGTTGTCTATACACTACACAGTAGAAATACACAGAGAACCATATAGTACACAGTAGAAATACACAGAGAACCATATAGTACACAGTAGAAATACACAGAGAACCATATAGTACACAGTAGAAATACACAGAGAACCATATAGTACACAGTAGAAATACACAGAGAACCATATAGTACACAGTAGAAATACACAGAGAACCATATAGAACACAGTAGAAATACACAGAGAACCATATAGTACACAGTAGAAAAACATAGAGAATCATATAGTACACAGTAGAAAAACATAGAGGGAGAGCATCATATCGTACACAATAGAAATGTATAGAGGGAGGGAGAGACAGAATCATATACATTACAGAGTAACAATACATAGAAAAGATAAAGAATCATATAAACTACGCATTAACAAAACACAGAGGGAGAGGGAGAGAACCATTCATCTTATGTGTAATTATTATTATACATTACATTCATCTAATTATTATCTTGTGTTCATTTGAATGAGACTACCTGACTGATGTCACTGGTCCAGGCGGCCTTCTCCTGCCTCGACGGAGCCAACAGGACGACAGAGAACGACTGACCTTCTGTCGGCTCCACCACGACCTTGAACTCCAGGTGACTGAAGCCCTGGCCCGCCGCGTTGACTGGAGAGAAGAAGAATCACACAATGTTTACAGTCCGTGTTAAAGGCGTCTCGTGCGTGGGAGTGAGCGGCGACTAACGGGAACAGACTTTGGCAGACACGGAACTTGATATCCATAACTCGGTTTTTTAAAATAAAGCCACAGATGTGTGGGAGGTGTCGGGACGCTGGCACTCACAGTCCTCGTCGTTGGCGTCCACCTCCTCGATGAGCGTGCACTCTATCAGGGACAACGTTCCTCCTTGCTGTTTAGCGTGGGGGGGGGGAAGGGGTCAGAGGTCAGACCTACAGTTGTGGTATTTGTATGTCGTATTCAAAATAATTGTCCCTTATATTATCCATGGCTAATTCTAACATATTTTTGTTTGTTTGAAGCCGTTCTATTTTTTTTATAGGTGTTTCCGTCCGTTAATGTTTTTGTGCGTTTGATTTTCATCATGTGAAGCGGATTGTTACTTTTATTTTGAAAAGGGACATGGAAATAAAGTTTATCATTATTATCTGTCTTTCGACATCCTTGCCAACATTATTTGATAACGTCCCGTTATCATCATCATGGTAATGATGATGATCAATGGTTGTCATCATCATCATCATCAGCATCGTCATCGTCATTTCACAATCATCATCTTCATCTCCGTCACCAGGAGCCGGGCTGCTGACCTTGAGCAGGTGGAGTTTCCCCCCAGACGAGCGGGTGCATATGAGGAGGTGTTTGGTGAACAGGAAGCACTGCCTCTCCCCTTCCTTCCTGAGGGACAGCGAGCCCAGCCGCACCTTGCTGAGCACCCCCCTCTCACTGCTGGACGGCAGCTGGATCAGAGAGCCTGGGGGGGGGGGGGGGGGGGGTCTCTGCAGGTTAGTCTGGCCCGAGGCCTTGAGCCCAAACATTACCAAGAATGACCGAAAACTGAAGGTCGGTGCTGAAGGTCGGGAGATTCAGTTCACAACGAAGCAAGAACATAGTAGTCTGCCCGATTAAAAAACAATGGCAGCCCTCAAGGACACTCAAGACTATTGGAGCACAACAACTGTTTGGAAACTTGTTAGTCACAAAGAGACTATGGGAAGACTATTGGAATGTGGCCGCTGTGGGTCCATAGTCTAAGGAAGCTGTGACTATTGGAATGGGGCCGCTGTGCGTACCTTGTCTAACGAAGGTCTGGCTATTGGAACACGGCCGCTGTGCGTACCTTGTCTAATGAAGGTCTGACTATTGGAACAGGGCCGCTGTGCGTACCTTGTCTAACGAAGGTCTGACTATTGGAACAGGGCCGCTGTGCGTACCTTGTCTAATGAAGGTCTGACTATTGGAACACGGCCGCTGTGCGTACCTTGTCTAACGAAGGTCTGGCTATTGGAACACGGCCGCTGTGTGTACCTTGTCTAACGAAGGTCTGACTATTGGAACAGGGCCGCTGTGCGTACCTTGTCTAACGAAGGTCTGACTATTGGAACAGGGCCGCTGTGCGTACCTTGTCTAACGAAGGTCTGGCTATTGGAACACGGCCGCTGTGCGTACCTTGTCTAACGAAGGTCTGGCTGGTGTCCAGCAGGAAGTCGCAGCCCTCTACGATCATCCTCTCGATGGCCAGGTTCTTGCGGATGTTCTCCGTGTCGCTGACCTCGTCGTGCATCATCCTGAAACACAGACGCGTCCTCCTCAGCCCCCCTGCTCCTCACCCCCCCCCCCCCTGGGGGGGCCAGGGAACACACACCCCTAGGGAGACGTCGACCTCTCTGTAGGTCACCGACATACAGCCTCAGTGACCCAGCCCACCCGCACCTCAACAGAACACAAAGCACTCGGTGGTCCTTGAATGGACTTCATCCTACGGTCATTCACATGATCAATTTGTGTGTAATTGCGATTGTATAATATTCATCGTTATATTGCGGTGGTAAATGTTGTGAAAGTATTCTGTCGTGCTTTTTAAACAACAACAATAAAAACATCTTGCGTGTCCTCACGTACGAGGAAGGGTTCTAGAAACAGGGGGAACGGGGACCAGTCGGTTTGGGACAGAACGCAGCGCGCCCTTCGTACTTTGAGAGCTCCTCTAGTTTGGACTTGGCGAACTCCAGGCTCTTGCGCTCCACGTGCTCGTGGGGCGTGTGGGCCAGCAGCTCGTGGAGGGTGATGATGTACCGCGGAATCTGATCGTGAGAAAATCAATCAAATAAAATGAAAATAAAATGAGTGCATGCATAAGAACACACCGTCGACACAACGCGCTGTGGAATATGTTATGAAAGGAATGAATGATAAATTGATAGATTTGAAAAATATATAATACATTGATAAATAATGCAGTATATTTATGTAGCACTTTATCAAGGATTACTCAGAAAAGTGCCTCAAAATAAAACCAATGAAAATGAATAATTAAATAGCACATAAATAATTTGAAATTACTACACAGTTTAAAAAAAAGAGGTCGATATAACAGATTGAGGCCTGGGGCAAGGTTTGCATTGGTGTAGGTGTGGGATAGGTGAGATAGGTCTCCAGCATGTGTGTGTGTGTGTGTGTGTGTGTGTGTGTGTGCGTGTGTGTGTTTACCTGGAACATGGGGTAGGTGAGGTAGGTCTCCAGCATGTGTGTGTGTGTGTGTGTGTGTGTGTGTGTGTGTGTGTGTGTGTGTGTGTGTGTGTGCGTGCGTGCGTGCGTGCGTGCGTGCGTACCTGGAACATGGGGTAGGTGAGGTAGGTCTCCAGCATGCGTCCCTCACAGGCCGCGTTGGCCTCGTACTGCTTCAGCAGCTTGTCAAAGTCCCGGTTCTGCTTGCAGTTGGCCAGCACCTGCAGGCTGTACTGGTGGTTCCTCACAAACTCCTGGTAGATGTTCAGCATGGGCAGCAGGATGTCAAACAGGTCCGCTGCAACAACAACAGAGGAGAAAAAACACAATCAACACCAGAAACATGAACTTGAACTTGAACATTATCCGCTTCCGGTCGCTGCTTGTGCGGTCGACCGATCAGCTCGTAGAGCAGCTATTTTCGTTTGTTTGTTTGTTGAATTCTTATCAGTCAGTAACTAACACAATTGTCTTGTCGTATGTTGCAACTAAGCTTGTCCTGTGTAAATGTTGCTGCTTTACGTGTCTGTCTTCAATTGCCCCTTGGGGACAAATAAAGTTTTTTGAATTTAATTGAATTGAGAAATATCCACTGTGCAAATTGACTGCGTTCACAACAGCACTCTACTGGCACACTGTGGCCGTTCAAAACCCACGCGAGACACCGTTGACGCAAATCATCCCAACGCACGCCTCAAAGTCAACACCTCTACAGCTGTTCCGTGTCGTCAGAACACTTGGGGAAGGGTTGGCTCTAGATGTAATGAATTCAAACCTCCAGTCGCCAAACGACCTCTAGCTCCTTAAGTCTACAGCCGTCCAATCAAAAGCTCCGCTGGTCCTTGTAATGTAACCCGCCGTGAGGGTACGTGTGTTTGGTAAATGGAGCTCACCCAGCACCATCATTCACATGATCAATTTGTGTGTAATTGCGATTGTATAATATTCATCGTTAAATTGTGGTAGTAAATGTTGTGAAAGTATTCTGTCGTGCTTTTTAACAACAACAATAAAAACATCTTGCATGTCCTCACATACGAGGAAGGGTTCTAGAAACAGGGGGAACGGGGACTACTCGGATTGAGACAGAACGCAGCGCGCTCTTCGTACTTTGAGAGCTCCTCTAGACCTCTAGCTCCTTAGTCTACAGCCGTCCAATCAAAAGCTCCGCTGGTCCTTGTGATGTAACCCACCGTGAGGGTACGTGTGTTTGGTAAGTGAAGCTCACCCAGCACCAACGTGGGCCAGTTGGCGATCCGCGCCTGGAGGCCCTGGTGGAAGATCTCGTGGAGGAACATGATGGTCTCACTGGAGCAAACGGAACACAGCAAACACTACATAGTGTGGAGCTCTGGTGTACGTATTCAGAATACACACGTCGCACATGCACACACACACACTCGCACAGGCACACACACACACACGCACGGGCACACAGGCACACACACAGGCACACACACACACACACACACGCACACACACACACACAGACACAAACACATGCATATATGATCTTCTCTATATACTGTTCTAGATTATGAATGATCTGTCATACTCAGTATATACTTATATAATATATATTTTGTGCATTATATATTAATGCACAAAATTAACTTTGCACCTTATAGTATTTAGTATTTATTATTGTAGTATTTAAGTATTTTAGCATATGAGGGAATGTGTGTTTGTTATGTCTGTCCACGCTGTTGTGACACTGTAATTTCCTGTAAAGGATTATTAAAGGATCTATCTATCTATCTATCTATACATTTATTTTCGATAAATCTTTTTGATATGAAATTTAGATATTTTCTTTCTCTCTTAATTCTTGTCACTTTATCGTATCTGTATCGATCATATATACAATGATCTGATACAATGAAGATATAAGATATGAGATACTTAATATATCTTTTATCACTTGAAGGAATCTCGTTAATTCTTGCTACTGTGTGTCTACCTCGACTTCTGCTACTGCGCTTGACACCCATAATCCCATCTTATCGTACATCTGTATTGTCCGTCTGCCTCTTGAAGAAAATGCTGCATAAATACAAATGACCTGGTACCTAGCAGAAGAAGACGCTGCAGTATATCTGACCTAGTAACTGTGGTAGCACCTTGTCGATATGCTAGAGACCTATCTCACTTACCCCATGTTCCAGGTGCGCACACGCACACACACACACACACACACACACACACACACACACACACACACACACACACACACACACACACACACACACACACACAACGGATAGTTCTATCTATCAAACTGTCTGTCTGTCTGTGTCTGTCTGTGTGTGTGTGTCTGTCAATTAGCCATACAGGTAAAGGTAGGCACTACAGGGATTGGTAAGCAGACGGATCAATAGACCGCTCTGTAGATCTGTACAGAGCGGTACCTGTTGAGGAAGATGCTGCTGACGTCGTCATGGCTGATGGGGGGCTTCTTGGAGCTGGCCGCCATCCTCAGGGGCCGCAGGAAGCAGTTGACCAGGATGGACAGCTGGTGCACGTACTCCGTCTCCGCCTCCACCATGTTGAACACGATGTGGTTCCTCTTGCGCATGCTCTCGGCGTGCGGCGAGCTGATGTAGTCCTGCACGATCAGCTTCCACTTGCGCCGGCAGAGCCAGCCCCGCATGAAGCTCTGGACCTGGGGGAGGAACACACCACGCAGCGGGTCGGTCACCTGTCTGTGTACCTGTCTGTCTGTCTGTCTGTCTGTCTGTCTGTCTGAACTTAGAGGAGGGACACCACACGCAGCGTGTCGGTCACCTGTCTGTGTACCTGTCTGTCTGTCTGTCTGTCTGGACTTAGAGGAGGGACACACCACGCAGCGGGGCGGTGACCGGTCTGTGTACCTGTCTGTCTGTCTGTCTGTCTGCACCTAGAGGGACACCACACGCAGCGTGTCGGTCACCTGTCTGTGTACCTGTCTGTCTGTCTGTCTGCACTTAGAGGGACACCACACGCAGCGTGTCGGTCACCTGTCTGTCTGTCTGTCTGTCTGTCTGTCTGCACTTAGAGGGACACCACACGCAGCGGGTCGGTCACCTGTCTGTGTACCTGTCTGTCTGTCTGTCTGTCTGCACCTAGAGGGACACCACACGCAAAGTGTCGGTCACCTGTCTGTTCTACCTGTCTGTCTGTCTGTCTGTCTGTCTGTCTGTCTGTCTGTCTGCACCTAGAGGAGGGACACCAGGTACAGTCTGTCAGTGACCTGTCTGTTCTACCTGTCTGTCTGTTTGTCTGTCTGTCAGTCTGCACCTAGAGGAGGGACACCAGGTACAGTCTGTCACTGACCTGTCTGTCTGTCTGTCTTTCTACCTGTCTCTCTGTCTGTCTGGAGGTCTGTCTACCTGTCTCTCTGTCTGTCTGTCTGTCTGTCAGTCTGCACCTAGAGGGCCTCCAGGTACAGTCTGTCAGTGACCTGTCTGTCTACCGGTCTGTCTGTCTGTCTACCTGTCTCTCTGTCTGTCTGGAGGTCTGTCTACCTGACTGTCTGTCTGTCTGTCTGTCTGTCTGAACTTAGAGGAGGGACACCAGGTACAGTCTCTCAGTGACCTGTCTGTTCTACCTGTCTGTCTGTCTGTCTGTCTTCTTACCTGCCTGTCTACTCTCCTTATCCGTCTGTCTGTCTTCTTACCTGCCTGTCTACTCTCCTTATCCGTCTGTCTGCCTGCCTGTCTGGAAGTCTGTCTATGGCATCTCTTAGCAGTAATTAACCTTTTTGATCTTTTTGATGTCAGGGTCCTCTTCTTGGTTATTCTGGCTCGGTTGCAACCTCTCCTTGGATTTGTTCAACACCAACACCTGAAACACAAAACCATACATCAGTTAAGTTGTATAGAAATATTTTATACAGGATACAGTACATTGTGAGTGTAGTGTGTGTGACTATAGTACATGAATTATATGATTATAGATATGATTATGATTATAGAGTATGTGATTATAGAGTCTATGTGACTATAGTCTGTGTCATAGTTTCTCAAACCCTGGGTCGGGCCCTGCACTCCAAAATGTTTTGCTATCATATTACGGACTGTTTACATCCTGGCTTAACATAGTCTGAAGAAGTATAGACATTTATACAGAGCATGTCAGTACAGCACAACGTGACTCTAGAGGTCGTCATGAGAGAGTGTGTGCGTCTGTGAGTGACGGCGCTGTGGTCCGAACGGAGGAGACCTCCTGACCTCCGACTTCAGCCTCTCTATCTCCGTCTCCTGGTCCTCCAGCTGTGTGCGCAGCTGATTGGCCGCCACCTTCTCCGTCTCCATGATCTGCACCAGGTGGATGTACTTCTGCATCAGCACCTCCCGCTCCACCATGACGTCCGAGTAGCTGGAGGTGCCGGGAGGACAAGGATGGGGGGAGAGGAGACGGACGAATGAATCAGATGTTTACCTCGTTGTTTATTACACTTGAAGGTATGATCAGGATGGACGGATATATAGTGGAGAGAGCGAGAGACAGAGGAAGAAAAGAAGAAAGAAAGAAAGAAAGAAAGAAAGAAAGAAAGAGAAAGTTAGGGGGAGAGGGCAGAGATAATGATAGAACGAGAATAGAGAGCTATGGATGGAGAGAGAATGCGTGTGTGTGTGTGTGTGTGTGTGTGTGTGTGTGTGTGTGTGTGTGTGTGTGTGTGTGTGTTTCTGAGTGAATAAAGAAACAGAATAGAGAGAGAGAGAAAGAAAGAAATTGAGTAGAGAGAGAGATAAAGAAGGAGAGTAGAGAGAGACGGAGATAGAGGATAGAGGTCAGACTGAATGCTAGGCTTAACTCTGATGTAATCAGTGCAGCACTACATCAGAATGTGACCTAAATGTGAACTCAGCATATGAACATACGCACACCACACACAGGCACACAGACACACACATATAAGCATTACATAGTGCTTGGGCCTTTAAGGAGGAATACAATTGCTGACATTATACACCTTTGACCAATGAGGGGATATCATCACCAGCATGTCCCTTTGGAAAATATGACGTTAAGAGTACATGAACATAACCGTACATGAAATCTAACCAAATAATCTTGGCGGTTAAATTCAGAGCTTATCTTATCATATATTTGTTGTGATGCACTACCCCAGAAGAATTGGTCTAGCACTTGTACTTTTATGTAATAAACAAACTATTAAGTTCTTCTTTAGATACATTTTTTTGCACTGTCCAGTTGTTGTTGTTTTTTTGAATGCTTGGTTTCTCCAATCTTTAATGTTACCCTACACTTATATTATTTGGTATAAAAGCATCTCCTACATTAGGGCATCATTTACTTTTTCAACTCTGGACCCAAAATTCATTCCAGTCCATGGGACCCAACTGGAATAACAAGTCCTTTTGTTAAAATAAAAGCTAATACTTTGCAATAAAGCTATATTAATTAAGCATTTATTAACAATAGGTCCTGCTGTAATAAGCAATATTATATAGCATTAGCATAAGGGTTAGCGTAGGGCTGGGCGGTTAAACGAATTTTGATCGTGATTTCGATTTTAGCATGAAACGATCACCAAACTAATATAATTGAGTTGAAACGATTTTCTTTCTTTATAGAAATTGCAGAACAGCTGGATACATATATTATCTGGACATTATTTTCTATTTGACCATTTAGTGTATTTTTTAAAGGGGAAATTTCAAAGTTCTCATTTACAAAGTGTTTTTTTTGGAGAGAAATTATGAATAAATGCATCATGTTTTCAAACTCAAAAATAATCATTTCAATAATCGAGATTTCAATATTGACCAAAATAATCGTGATTATGACTTTTTCCATAATCAAGCAGCCCTAGGTTAGGGTTAAGGTTAGGGTAAGTGAGAAAGGGTTAACCCTTACCCAATTAAATTATGTATAAATGAATAGCTTAGTAACATGAACACCGTAACCTTAGTTAACATTAGGGCTGTACGGTATGGACTAAAATGTATATCATGGTATGATTTGAGGCATAGACGGTAACGGTATTATATCACGGTATGTTCATTTTATCTTCTAATTTCAATATAAATGCTTCTGAAGGGGTAAAATACTGGTTAGGCAGCAAAACTGCATAGAAAAAATGCTAAGTTACTTCCATCTCTGAAAAACACTAATGTTTAATGGTATGGATTTCTTTCTCCACTTGCTCGCGGACCTTGCCGTATAGTTTTGGCATCTCAATTTGGCTGAAGTGTGTGCGGGCAGCAGGTAACGTGTACCTGGGATTGAGTGTTTTGACCAACTCTTTAAAGCCCATTCTATCGACATTTTGAAAGGGAACCATGTCCTTACACAGGTAAACAGTGACGGCGTTTGTTATCTCGTTCCACCGCTGGCTTTTTTTGTCGTAAGGACTGGCTTTGGAAAATGCCTGCGGAAGCGATGTCTGAGATGCAGAGACAGCTTCACGCTACCAGCGTCTGTCTCGTACGGTGTGGAATGAGAGCTTGTGAAGAGACGCAGGCACGCTTTCTGCGCGCCTGCGTGCTTGCGCAATAGCATACGGCCTGAGAAGGCAGTATCGCTGTCATAACTGTCCCCGGGAAAAGTTACGTTGCGCCAAATTGAAAAAGGAACTACGTTTCGTTACCACATTTTCAGTAGTTTCGCGTAACTTTACTTTTTACATGAAAAGTAGTTACGTTACTGTATTTACGCGATACTTACTTTGTAACGCGTTACACACAACACTGTCTACCGGTCACACCGGTCTCACGGTAACGTCAAAATCCATACCGTAGCGCAAATTCACACCTGTGTACTTTCTATATCATTTATACCGTACACCCCTCGTTAACATGAACACCATAAGTCAATGATTGAACTCTTAATTAACTGTTAGTTAATTGTTAGTAAATGTCTTTCTGAGTCTTCTGCGGTGGTCAAGCTGCCCCCGACCTCCGACTGGATCAACGACCCGCTTTGGCTCCCGACCCACAGTTTGACAGTGTGTCCTGAATGACTTTGTGTAAAAGGGAGTGTTACCTGGCCTGCTCGATGCACTCCACCCAATCTATACACTCTGCCTCCTCCTCCGCCCGCAGCTCCAGAGGCTTCTGTCCATCGTGACCAAACACCACCAGGAAGTAGTGCTACGGTTGGAGGCAAATATAGAAACAGAAACATAAGGATAGAATCCATGGACGTATATCCATTCAACAGGCCACTGCACCTGTGACAACACTGAGAAGAAGCATATTGCCATTTAAACCACGGGTCAATAAATCCAGCGTTGACCTTATGCTTACACGCAAGCTGTGCATATTTCATCGCCGGCTCTTCTTCTAAGCGTTATCAAGGTGTGCATTATGCATAAGAAATTGTCTGATACATTATGCAATGGATTTCATATCTGTCCCTGCAACAACGCTGAATGACAATTCCCAAAGTGATGCATGCACTTCAAACACGTTATTTAAAAATCCTTTACCCAAGCATGCATTCATTCATCACGTCTTTAAAGGGCGCCTGTTTCAACACCATCATAACATCTTGACGCACACACCAGGGATGTCACAACCGGACAGTCATTTAAACTTGACTAATTTAACTTGAGCGGATCAACCGCCAAAATACCCAATTTATTAGATAAAGCGTGTGCTTTTTAAAACCAACACATTTCACTAGGAATAACAATGAGAGTGGTTGTCAACCTACGGACTGCAGACCGCTGTCAGACTGTGGAGTGAGGCTTAAGGGCTTGCGTGTGCAACTGCTGGCAATGCGTGCCAGCATATACGTAGGTGCGTGTGTGTTTGTGTGTGTGTGTGTGTGCCTGGTTGCCTGCATGTGCATGTATGCGTGTGTGTGTGTGTGTGTGTGTGTGTGTGTGTGTGTGTGTGCCTGGTTGCCTGCATGTGCATGTATGCGTGTGTGTGTGTGTGCGTGTGTGTGTGCATAGTGGGGCAGCAGGGCTTATGTAACCACCAGGGTTGTACGGTGCAGCTCCTTGCTCTACTAAAGCAGCTTCCCCGCCGCAGGCCTGCTAAGCGCTAACGACTAGCGATGACAGAGAGAGACAGGGCTTACAGCCTCTGCTCGGCCCCGGGTCCCCTAGCGTCCAGCCACTGGTACATAAAACCATCAAGACCAGGAACGTCTACAAATATCAGAAGCTCTTATTGGTCCTCCAGCCTGACATGTCAATATATTATTGCACATTCAACACTTCATAAGGTGTGTTTTTTTTGTTGTCATATGGCTATAGTGTACTTTCTAGGTCTGCTTGTATTTGGATGTAACATTTTTGCACAGATTTTTGATATATTTTTGTTTACATTATTATAAATATTACTAATTGGGTTTTTTGCTGTGAGCAGCTGTTACCACCAAGTTCCCCATGTGATGAATAAAGTACATATTCTATCTATCTATCTATCCATGTCTCTAGAGATAGACTGATCATATTGGTTGCAACTCTCTAAATCTCTCAAGATAAACTGATCATAGTCTGTGTCTGTGTCTCTACAGATAGAGAAAGAAAGCATAGGATCAGTCTATGTCTGTACAGATGCGCTCCTATTGGTTCTAACTATGTCTGTACAGATAGACTGATCCTATTGAATCCAATCCTTTATCTCTAGAGATGGACTGATCTTATTGGTTATAACTCTCGTCTCTTTGGATAGACTGATCATTTTGGTTCTAACTACATGTTTACAGATAAACTGATCCTGTTGGTTCTTACTCTCAGAAAGACTGATCCTATTGGTTCTAACTCCCAGAAAGACTATTGGTCATGGCTCTCTCGTTCCCCCTGGAAGACCAGAGAGACAGGAACCCTGAAACTCCTCATCCAGGCAGTGAACTGAGAACCGGGCCTACAGACTTGTAGATTATCTTTGAACTTTTTTAATTTATTGTTGCTCACATTAAACATTTCACATTTCTTTCGTGAATGGATTGAAAACAATAATTAATTATTTAATTTTTGATTATCCTTATTGAAACATTGAATGATCAATTACAATAACACACACACACACACACACACACACACACACACACACACACACACACACACACACACACACACACACACACACACACACACACACACACACACACACACACACACACACACACACACACACACACTTCTACATCACTTCTCCAAATAGCATTACACAGGAATCCAATTGGTTCCTACACTCATTACAGTAGGAACTAGGAAGCATTTAGGAATACCGATTTGTAACCCGATTTGACTATTCAATGTTTTGGAAGCGCCCCAACCCCCTATCCACCTTAAAACAGTTTTGAACATTATGTGCAAAATACCTCTCTGTCATCAGGTGTGATTATGAAAAACTGGAGGAGGGGTTGACCACTGGTTATGAACAGGCTTATCATTACAAGTAAATAATACATAAAATACATCTGACCTAGTGGGTTTATTTTGGGGTTTAATTTATTCTTTGAAAGTTTACATTTTAAAGCCAAGGGAAAAAAAATCACGATCTTTCAGAGGACATAGATCAAAGATTGGCTTTAGAGGGCCGTTCCATCTCAGTCAATATTCCCAGTTAATCAATATCAGCTATTTAGGTAGAGAGACACATACGTTCATGGTCACACAGTAAGGTACTAATATACATGTGTCCCGTCAAGCTAACCTGAACTGTAGCTCTAACTGAAAGACTTGTCTGTCTACCGTACCTCCCTTGGCTACCTGGATTGTAAACAAAAGATTTAGCCTATGTTATGTTCTCCATTTTTAATTAAAACAAACAAAAACAGGCTGCTTTTAGAGTTACTATAAGCGTCGTATGGCTCACAGTAGCCTAAATAAGTCTTTGTCTCATTGCCTACTAGCACTAGTAAACAAAGTCGGCTGATAAAAATGCTGCCACGTGAAAAAGTTTAGCCGGCTATTAAGCTGATCATGACATTAATTATGAAATACATAAGCTTCTGATGAGGTTCAGTCTAGACAGCTGAAGATAATGGACGGGCTTTACGATTCTCCCCGTTACGGTAACTCATCCTGACTGTTGTCAGAACGCCGGCCCTGACCAATAGGGTTCCAGAGTTAGGGGCCGCGTCTCACATATGTTACGGTGACTGTGTTGTTGTTTACAGAATCAGCTCCCATGTGGGCTCTTACTGCATACAGATAGAGCTCAGACACACGCAGCATATTGTGTAGCTTATTGTGTATGTACCACTATTAAAATGAGCCAGTCCTTTAGTTTTTCCACACACATACATACACATATATTGAATATGCTTTTAGGTTTTACTTAAGGGCAGTGTTCAAACATTAAACAAATATGCATGCTGTTGTATGACAATCCCCCTTGAGGTGATTTCACACACAAAATTTAATGATTTATTTAAACCAAACTGTTTCTTCTTGGCCTCCCAACAGCTTGGGACAAGCTAAAGGCTAAGGCTATGCTAGCTTGTTGTTGTGTTGTGTGTCCAGATGGTGGCAGTTGGTCTTTGGCTGTAGCCAATGTTCTGCTGTCCATTACATAATACAACATAGCAGACCAAATATTGACATTATGTTTGTGAAATGATATATATGTACGCACTCATGTATTTTTCCAATGTGTACCATGTTTACATAAAACAACATATGCTAACAGCAACATATAATACAAAACTTTGGCCATGCCGATATGAGTAAGTGAGTGAATGACTGAGTGAGTAAGGGTGAAAGTGAGCGAGTGAGAGAGTAGGTGTTTGAGTGAGTGTGTGTTCAAGTAAATGAGTAAGTGAGCAAGTGTTTGAGTTTGAGTGAGCCAGAGTTTGTGTGACTTTGAGTGGGTGAAAGAGTGAGTGTTTGAGTGAGTACGTGACTGAGTGAGTGAAGAAGTGTGTGTTTGAGTGAGTTGTCAGGGAGTGAGTGTTGTTCTAGAATGATCCTGCCCCAAACCCACTTACTACCCGTCTGTCCTTTTTGTCATTAGTGTGACGTTTGTCAACTGTGTTAATTAGCCATTATGTTCACCTGCTTCCATGTTTTAACCTACCCTGATAGTATAGATGTCTGATATCTGCACTTGGGTTCCCCTCCCATTGCAATGCCGTGAACATTTTCAATCAAAACATTCAACCATAGCAAGCTAAAGAGGGCCTATTGTAAGAATAGAGTACCAGACCTGAATAGCAAATATTAGGTTAACTGCAGCAGTGTTAGTCCTACAAATATGATCTATCTATTTATTTGCAACAAATTACCATAAACATGTAAGTACACATTGAGCAGATCGACCAAACAGAAAAACTGAGGATAGTTGTAGATTTACTTTCTATAACTGAATGATTAGATTAGATTATATTAGAAAAACTTTATCTATCCCAAGGTGGGCAATTTAGTTCACAGTTTCCAGTCTCACGTAATACATGACTTAATAAACATACAACAAATAGCAATAAGAGGTAGACAAAAACATAAATCAACAGCAGTCCAACACACACATTTACAAGTCATTTCAGCCTGTCAATAACAACCACCTGGAACACCCCTGGAATGATAGTGTATTGCTTCATATGTATAGCCTACGACTTATAATGTTGTTTTTATTTATGATTGCTGAAATCAACAATAAATAAATCGCTGATACAAAGGACCCTGTAAGCAGGCACACTGACTGGGTCCCTGGTGTAGTAAATCTGGATTCAATACAGATAAAGTGGACCCCAGATGATCTAGATTCTAGACCCGACAGAGGCTACACACTTGCCTGCTGCAGTTTATCCAGGGGCTCCTTGCTGACGGAGGAGGACACCTTGGGCGCGGGAGATCTCTCGCACGTGCATCCCTCGAGCAGGTATATCCCCGAGGGTCGCGTGCTCTGGTCGTTCTCGAAGTAGAAGAGCAGGTTCTGGTAGAGCGCGAAGAACTTGTCGCTCCAGCGGCTGTTCTCCGCCGTCTTCTTGCTCAGGACGCCCCGCTTGGAGCCCTCCTTCCGCGCGACCACCGACAGATACAGAGCGTGCCCCTCGTTGTAACGCACGCTCTTCTGCATTTTACGTTTTTACTGCCTTTCTCTGTGCGTCTTGAGTCGAAAGAGCGACCAGAGAAGCATCACACCCGCTGCCCAATTCCTGAGGGATTCCGTTTACTACTCGAAGCAAGGTGTCGGTGATGGAGCGCGCGTCACACGGCCAAATCACTCCCACAACAGAGGCGGCTAGCCGAGGTATCCATGATCCAAACTTTGACAAAGTAGTAGCTTACCCCTTTAGCTTGAAACCGCGCTCATGGACTACTACAACTGTCCACGTCGAGAGAGGAGGGCCATGCACACAAACGTACGTTTTTGCTGTGGTTGGCAATGTAAAACGAAAAAAAAGGATTCAGACAACAGACGGTGATAACGGAATCACAACCGAGATCACCGTTAATCGGCTTTGACACCGACTTAAAGAGACAGGTCACTCAAATGCCAGTGCCGCTGTCTTGTCTTGCAGTGGTCCGCAGTCTTTATGGACGTGTGGGACGTTGGCTAGTTGCTTTTTAGTCAAACGACACCAAATAATTTGCGCACAACCACCTATAGGAGAACAACTATTAGTAAACCAAATTTCATACCTCGTAGCCTACATAACCATACTTATTCCAGTGTGAGTGGACATAGCACACACACACAATTTACTTTACTTTGTATACTACCAAAAGCAATAACAAAGATAATAATCTCTAAATCTGAATTGTTTTGACCTTCTTCGGGCTATGAACACAAGCAAAAAAAAAAACACGAAACTTGTACTTGTATCATGTCTTCATTAGCTCTTCATGCAGTGTTTGTCCGGTGTCGGGGCACCCTGGTCGAGAATCTGGATAGCCAATAGCTCTTGGATTAGATAGAGGACAGTCAGATGGACAATTAATGAGTTTGTATGTGCTTGGCTTTTCTGTACTACGGCACATGCCCCCCACAGAAATACTGTGGCGAGCGGCACGGGAAGGACGAGACGGGAGCCCAGGTTAACCAATCAATCAACTCCCGCGCCCCATACACCGCTCGGCAACGGGAGTTGTCTTTATTAACACACACACGACAACACAGAAAACACGGCACACCTGGCCAACATGAACAGCACTCTCACTCATGGTGTTAAGCTACAAAACTAAAATGTGCTAAACCCATTGTCCCAGTGTGCTTTGCGGCTTTGCGGCACCTGGAACACGGCGACCACGCCCACGGTCGCCACAACACTATTGGACACCTTTGAGTTCCTGCATTTTGTGGTCTGGTGCCACTACTATAGGCCAGACCTTCTTAAAGAGTCACAACAAACCTAGCATCTATAGTTTTCTATTAGTCAATTGTGAGGGTTATGAGTAGATAATGTTTATATTGTGGTTGTTAATTATCTCACAGAGTGTTTATCTTTAACCGGTACAGAACGCAGTGATTATAGTTATTGACTCTTTAACTGTTTCATTCCATCTCCTGGTCCATCTCCATGGCGATGCTTAGCGTTTGCATAAACAGTTACCCAGTCTTGTATAAAGTACTTGAAAGCGATACTTGAGTAAAAGTACAAGCATCTTACCAGAAAATGACTTTGGTAGAAGTTAAAGTCACCTTTTACCATGTAGCCTTAAATAAATTGTTATTGCTTTTCTAAACAGACTCTTAGCATAAGCACAAAAAACGTTCTGTCACCAAACGACAGGTACTGCACTTAATGTAAAAAAAATGAAACATGTGCATAAGCATGCACAAACGGGTTTTTACTGTGGTGATAATGACATCAGAACTTGAATGTACTGTTCTCGGACAGTAAGGGGACCTGGTATTCGGTCGGGTGTGAGGCTTTTGCAGGCTTTCATAATGGAGCTCTTGTCGTATGTCAATATCGCCAGCAAGGGATTAGGCGCGGATTACTAGTCGCCTACTGTATGTCTGCTACTCCCAAAATAACTCCCTCATAAATCCTTAAAATGACTGACAATCGTATTGACTGTCGCATTGTGTCCATCAATCAATGTCTACGTAAACACAGAGAGACGTTCCTACACGTAGAGACCCCGAGTCCCGCAGGTGAGCCCCCTACATCTGCGTGTCGATTTTCTCCAGCCTCTCTCCTCAACGCCCTGGCGTCACGTGAGCTTCTGCACCCAGGGCAGCGGTGGTCTTTTGCGGTTTACAGAGTGTTATATCTGAGTCAACTGTCTCTTATTAAGGATGCTCTAATTAGGGCGCTCTAATTAGCACCGGCCCGGGGTGGAGTGAATCAGACTGTCTGCCGTAAAACAAAACAAGTCAAGAATTGGACTGCCTGGTTCTGGAGCGGGCCGTTTCTGGTCCACGGTCTCTGGTGTTTGGGCGTCAGCACCATGGACAGCTACAGCGGAGGCCCCACTCAGACGTGTCCCATGGACACTTCAGCAGATCACACATCGGCTTCGCTAAGCTTTGGCTACTACATCTTTAATGAAAATGTTGCCTTTATTAGTGACAGGCCTAATGTTGTCTTTCTGTGCTATTGTTTTGGGGAATAGTAGGCCGTTCTTAAGTTCTAAGTTGTGTCTAAGTGTTTTTAGGTCATTTAGTTAGTAAAATGATAATAGGCGTGCACAGGACATCTAAAACAAGGCTTTCCTAAGAATCATAGATTTAAATTGCTGATGAAATTCAACGAGACAGAAGAAACGGAATAATATTGTTCGTATCCTAAAAACGGTTTGGCGCAGTTAGGGAATGACTTGATGATAGTGACATCTGGTGGACGACTATGACACTTCATGGCATACAACTTGTTACTATGGATACGATCTGTAAAAGAGGACCATGTAAGATAACGTGTCATGGTCCTGTAAGATTGAAAAAACAGGGGCTTATATAGTAAGACTTATGTAAACATATACAATTTGGCATAATAATAGTAATAGTGATTGCTAAGAATAACGATAGTACCGTCTATTTCTGGAATTCCACATAACCATAATAATTGGTCAATAGCACAAGTGAATCCAAAACATATGAAGTAGGGGTACACGTGAAGTCCATTAACCAACAGTCAGTCAACCAGTCAGATGGACAGAAGCCTAACCATTCATACACGTGCACACACACACACACACACACACGCACGCACGCACGCACACACACACTCACACGCCACACACACAACGAATGGTTTCTGACAGTACAATATGTTTTTTCTCCGTCATTCCACTTCCATGGCGGTTGTCATAGAGATGGCATTGATAAAGAGAAAAACGTTTTTTCTTTTTTCTTACTTCCTGTGCCACTTTGCTAAATGCAGTCACTGTTTTCATTAACATTTTTTGGTAACATTTTACCAATTTCATTAAACGAAAAATACATGCAGGTGTTTTGTATTTGCCTGTGTGTGTGTGTGTGTGTGTAATAACGTTTCACTTTTGTGGGCGTGTGTGAAAACATTTCACTTTTGTGAGTGTTTATGTGTGTGTGTGTGTGTGTGTGTGTGTGTGTGTGTGTGTGTGGCAGTGTTCTGGAGGTCTCTCTCCTGCTGCTTAGCTACGGAGTCATTGTTTCTCCGACCACAGCGATGACACATTTATATTTCTCTCTCTCTCTCATTCTCTCTGTCTCTCTCTCTATCTATTTGGCTCTCTCTCTCTCCATCTCCATCTCTCTCTCTCTCTCTCTCTCTCTCAATCTCATCCCTGCAAGAATCACAGTTTTAAAAAGCGGCAGAGGGACTGAGCAATAGGGAGGAGAGAGAAAGAGAGAGCGAGAGAGAGAGAGAGGTGCACTGGTCATACTGCTACTGAACACTCCGTCTAGAGCAGAAGAGGACCGTTCCCGAGCCAGGACTGGTATGTACCATTGTGTGTGCATGTGAGCCTGTTGCCCTCACACTGACTAAAGGATGACATCTTTGAGTGTTGTCTTTAAATGGGATGTGGTGTTCATTGTCACTACAACAGACAAATCACTATTGTATTGTTTCAATATATAAGCTTTTTCAAAGATTATATTGTAAATTTAATATTGTAAATGTAATTTTTGATTTGAAGTCGGTGTATTTTAAGAGGGTACTAAGCCAGTTCCGGAGGTATGGATTTGTATTGTATTGATTGTTGATGTTCTTCAATCAATTGCGTACTTAGAAGTATAGAATACATGTTGTAGTTTAAAGTAGCTCGCGTGAAGAGGTATTCTATAACTGATCAAAACTGTGATTCACTGATTTTGCATAGCTGTGGCACACACTTCAGCACACACACACGCACGCACACGCACACATGTACACATGCACGCATGTACACACAAATACACACACATGCAGACCCACACACAACCGTGCACGCACACGCACTCACACACACACACACACTGCAGAACTAGGGGCTGAGTAGTCAGACCAACCTCTTTACATAAATGAGAGTTCCTGCTGTTGTATCCGTCAGCCACTCTGTTAGCCCTTCACCGACCGTTACACAAAAAACACCACACATGAAGAACTCCACACTGTCTTGTATAATGTAGAACAATAATATATACATGCGCCGTAATTGTGGTATTGGGTTTGCGCAACCCCATATCATTACACTGCAAGTATATTTTACATATCTGTGTGGACGGCACACACACTCAACGCCTACAAAACAAAAAAGTGGAAAACTGTGGAGGATTCTGACCCGAGTGTAATCTAGCCTTCCGTGACAGAAACATACGCAGTCCGAATTCTCTAAGTATCACAAAAGCCTGTAGTCACAAGGATAGCTAACAAACAGAGCCTCTACTGACTCCCACACATGACACACTGCTACACACACACACACACACACGCACGCACGCACGCACGCACGCACGCACGCACGCACGCACACACACACACACACACGCACACCACCCAGATACAGCAATTATATACACACACACACACACCACCCAGATACAGAACACACATGCACATGCACGCACGCACGCACGCACACGCACATACACACACACACACACACACACACACACACACACACACACACACCAACCAGGTACAGGAATCAAACACACACACATGCACACACACACACACACACCAACCAGGTACAGGAATTACACACAAATGCACATGCTCACATGTACACACACGCACACGCACACGCACGCACACAGACACACACACACACACACACACACACACACACACACACACACACACACACAGTAGTAATACAGGAGACTAAAACAGGCACTTTTACATTTGTATCAGACATCTTAACACAACTGTACGCTTTATGCCAGGGTTCATTATGTGTAATCGTACTTAATCCGTATCCGCAATTTGTCCCTCGCCATCTTGTCAGTGTTTTTCCTGTTGCATTACCAAGAATGCCACCCCTTGCCACCCTTCTCTGTTTTGTGAGTCACAAAACCAGGGTGTTGCATTCTGGGAGTTTGAGGCTGATAGCATGGCTAGAATGGATGTGTGGTCAGAGTTGTAGTTCCTATGGGGATAAGACCAATATCTAATGCTCATGGTTGAAGGCTAAAGCGGGTTGAAGACACACAGTGTTCTCATATTAAAGCGTACTGTAGCTGCTGTTGCTATGTCTTGGTGTTGTGTCACATTGACAGAAATATATTTTAGCTGCAGCCACAGTAAAACACGACCTTGGACGTATTGTTCGTTACCAACAGACGCATTTTAACGCGTGTGCTCGCCTTTATGTAAGTTGTTCTAGGAGAAAATATAAAAAAGGATTTCTCTATGCTGATGTTGGTTAATCACAGTAATACAGTAATTCAACAAATGAAGACACTAAAATGCAAATGAAAACATGTTATTCAAAAATGTTTGGGTTGTCGTTCAATACAATGTTAAAGAGACCAGTGTTTTTTCTTGTATTAATAAATACATGGGAGGTTTCCCTATATTCCCGATATTGTTGCCCAACAAGCATCTGCTAAACCGTCTGTTTATAGAGGTTAACCTATGAGTTACCCCGTCAGTATTTGGTCGTAACAAACCTGTTTTATTCTCTAATTATTTTTTTTTAATTCCTGTATGGATGGAAATAAATAGTTTAATCCTGATCCACTTTTTTATGAAAAACCGCAGACGACAGCAATTGTCCGTCTGAAAATGATATAACTATAACTGTAGCTCCAACTCCAGCCACTAGAGGCTGCTAACGAGAACACGAACACAGCGCGGCGATGTTAAAGCATCGTGTTCTAATCCCGCAGTTACCAGACCGTGACGTCCCGTCCCCCCTCCTCCCCCCTCCTCCCCCTCCTCCCCCCCCCCCCCCCCCCCCCCCCACAGGGTGTGTAGTGAACCGGCCACATGGACGAAGAAGAGTGTGTGACGGGCGTGGCGGGCGACTCGGCCCACCCCCTCCTGCGCGCCGTCTACCTGCGCCGGCTGCGCCTCACGCGCCTGCTGCTGGAGGGCGGCGCCTACATCAACGAGAGCGACCGCCACGGCCAGACGCCGCTGATGGTGGCGTGCCGCACGCAGCACGCCGACGGCCAGAGCGCCAGCCGCTCCCGGCTCCTCGAGTACCTGCTGGAGCGCGGCGCCGACCCCAACATCCAGGACAAGGACGGCCGCTCGGCCCTGATGCACGCCTGCCGCGAGCTGGCCGGCGCCGAGCTGGTGGCGCCGCTGCTGGCCGGCGGCGCCGACCTGGGCCTGGAGGACCGCAGCGGCACGTCGGCGCTGGTGTACGCCGTCACCGCCGGCGACCAGAAGGTGCTGAGGCTGCTGCTGGACGCCTACAAGGGCCAGGGCAAGGAGGTGATCATCATCACCACCGACAGCGTCCCCGCCGACGGCCGCGGCCGCCCCCGGCAGTACCGCCACGGCCCGGCGCCCCACGTCGCCGCGCTGCCGGACGCCAGGAGCTCCTCCCAGGCGCCCGCCTCGCCCTCCGAGATCCAGATCATCACGTCGCCGCTGGGCGCGGGGCCCGGCGCGTCGTCGTCGTCGTCGTCGTCGTCGTCGGGCCCCCACAGGCAGGTGTTCTCCTTCAAGGAGAACCAGTGCTTTGCGTGCAGCGGGGGGAACTCCTCCAACCCCTGCTCGCCGACGCGGCTCCGGGGCCCGGGGCCGCCGCCGCCGCCGCCGCCGCAGCAGCGCTGGCCCGGGCGCCTGCAGCAGCAGCAGCAGCCCCTCCTGAGGTTGAACTCCGAACCCTGGCTCAAGATCCCCGTGTCGGCCGGTTCCCGGGCCGCTCCTCCTCCTCCTCCTCCTCCTCCCCCCGCCGCGGCTGACCCCCCGCCCTCCTTGCCGTTGGAGCGGGGCCCCCCCCCCCCCAAGGTGGAGGTCTTCCACGGGCACCCCAGACCGGACGCCTCCGAGGCCGAGAGGAGAGCCGGCAACGACAACGACGACGACGACAACAACAACAACAACCGCAACGTCGGCCACCACGCCGCCCCGGTGACGAGCTACGACTGCTGCGGCGCGCACAGAGGTCCCGCCGTCGCCCTGGCGACGGACGGCCTAAACCCGCCCCACAAACGAGGGTCTGCAGGGGAGAAAAGAGGAAGCCCGGCAGAGAGAGGAGGGGGGGAGGAGGAGGAGGAGGAGGGGGAGGGGGAGGGAGCCGGGGAGGAGACGCCGCGTGTGACGCGCGGGGGGGGCGACCACAAACGAGGAAACCACACCATATCCTTACCGGGCATCAGCTCCCCCCACTCGGCCTCGCACCCCAACCTCCACACCCCCCCGGCCGGCCGCCCGGGGCCCGCCGTCTCGCCGTCCGCCGCCTCCTCCTCCTTCGGCGGCGGCGGCGGCGGCGGCAAGACCCCCAGCATGGCGCTGTCCAGCCTGGACAACATCATCCACCGCCGCAGGCTGGGCGCCGACCACTACGCCTCCGACCCGCAGCTCGCCCTGAACACGGCGGGCCTGGAGGAGGCCCCGGAGAGAGCCAGGCCGCCCCCCGCCGAGTGCCGGCGGCTGGCCACCCTGCGCTCCTCCTCCACTCTGGCGGGCTCCGGGTTCTTCTCCTCCTCCTCCTCCTCCTCCCGGGAGTCTCTGGAGGGGCCGAGTGGCCCGGTGGCCAGGAGGGCCGTTCCTTGGTTCGAGCGTCGGGGGTCCGGGGTGTACCTCCTCCTGGACCACGGCTCGGGGCAGTACCACCACCACCCCCCCCGGAGCCTGCCGCCGCTGCAGCTGAACCCGCTGCAGCACAGCCACGGCCCCGCGGCGGGCGGGGCCCGGGCGGCACGGGCCGCCGCCGGCGGCCACGACCCCAGCGAGAAGACGGCGGGCCTCAAGGCGGCGTTTGTCCCCTGCGCTCCGCCCGGGCAGCCCAGGGAGGTGGGCCGGAGGGCCTTGCTGAGGAGGCACTCCATGCAGAGTGAGCAGCTCAAGACTGCTTGACCGCCCCCCCCCCCCCATCCCCCCCCCCCGACCCGGACCCCCAGAAAGGTCCTAAACTAAACTAAACATTGCTCCTGGTTCGGTGTGCACCGGGCGACACTGGCAAAGTAGAAGAGCAACAAGCGACAACAAAAAACAATGCTGTTTATGTTTGAACTCTAAAGTGGGGTGTAGTCTATCCAATTAGAATTAAACGGAGCTTGGTATGGACTGGATGTTCAGCCACAACGTCCCCCAGACGAAACGCAACTTTGTTCATGTTTTAACTCAAAGTGATGCACAACAGAAATCCTCTGTTTACTTCTAATGATGACATTAAGGGTTATCAATGTGTGCATTAAGCATCAGAAAGGGATTCTTTATGAAATCCATTGCAATCCCAGTCTTTTTGCAGTCTTTTTCCTTCTATTCCTTCATGCTGATTTAATGGGTGGGGTCTATTTTCCCTCCTGGCTTCGTAGCCAAGCAGGTGACCAATCACATAGTAGGTGGGTGTGTAGTGGACACATCCCTCTGTGATATGTTCTGGTTATATTATATTCTTAGCTGCTGTTTTCAATCACTTTAGTTCAAAAGTATGGGCACAGTAGAAAACTAAAAGCATGTGTACAGTGATTCCAACTGGAGCTTTAAGCTGTACCAGAATCTTCAGAAACAGGGTCCTAATTTAGATGAATGCAACAGTATTCACGTTTTAACCTTAACGTTTTTAGATTAGGTTGTCTATCAATTTAAGCATGGGAAATTACAGCAGTTTAGAAAACAAAAGCTGGGCGCACCTTGGGCTAAATAACTTGCTTCTGCTGCTTCAGTGTGTTGGTTTGTTCTAACTAGTAGAAATAACTGCGCCAACATCAGCTTCAGCTGCTAGAACGTGCCCAAAATAAAAGTCAACAACAGGACACTTTGGAGATTTTTAAAAAAAATGTTGGAAAGCCACAATCCACCACAAAAAGAAAAGTGTTTTGAGTGTCGCATTACTAAGAAGATGAAAACAAACACCTTAAAACATGTCCACAACAATGCCATTGCATTATTTATTATAATATATATAAAAAAAGCCATCATAAAAGCAGTTTAAAAAAACTATTACAGCCGTGGTTGACTTTTCTCATGCATACCATAAAAACACATCATATGACGACACAAAAAAATGCTCCCCAATATTTACATGTTTCGTACCAGACCAGGACACTGGCTGAGCACAGCTTAAAAGATCATCATTACAAAAAAAAATACAAGTAAGTTAAGAGTAAAATCAACACGCGTAAAGTGAGGCCGTAGAGGGGTTTTCCCGGAGAGCTCATCAGTTAAAACAGTAGTCCAGCTGAAACAGTTTCCTGTTCATTGGCTTTTTGAAAATTGGCTCAAAACTGCGCGGATCATTGATTCCCGGCTTAGAGATCGGAACAGAAAGAGCACAGCGGCTCCAGGGTCGTAGGAGAGCACCAGAAGGGTGGGACCAGTGGCACCAGAAGGGTGGGACCAGTGGCACCAGAAGGGTGGGACCAGTGGCACCAGAAGGGTGGGACCAGTGGAGGGAGGAGAGGAGAGGAGGGTTCTGTTCAGGCCCGGTCGAAGTCGCTCACCATCTTCTTGATGTGGTTCAGCTTCCCCTTCAGATACTTACACCTCCGCTTCTTCACCTGGTAGTCTGAACTCTGGAGGATTAATTAATGGAAGGTATTATTATTATTATTATTATTATTATTATTATTATTATTATTATTGTTGAGGTATTATGTGTTTAGAAATGCACACGCATATACACACGCAAAAATAAAAAATAAAAAAGAAGTGGTATTTGAGGTTAGGTTAGCCCTAACCCTTCATTTCCAAGCAATTCCTTATTCATTTGTAATCGGCAGACTTTGGGGAAGATAATAATTGTATAGAAATTATATAAGTATTATAATTCATTATTTATATATTACATGCTAACAAATGCACAGAAAAGAGAATGCACAACATCATGACGATTATAAAGCTATGAAATACAGTTGCTTATTCATCTTTAATCTGCAGACTGAGAAAAAGCAGCCAATATTTAGATGTTATTATGCTTCGAATTCACACAAGAGAATGAATCATGAGTTGTTCTCCAATGTGCAGTTTGGGTGAGTTCACTGCTGTGAAATACGGTTGCTTATTCATGAGGTGATCTGCAGACTGTGTGCCTAAAACAAATGAAGCACGCCTAAATCTGTTCACACGAGAGAATAAACACGATGACGAAAAAGGTGTTAATGGTACGAGTCTTGAATTTTGCAGTTTGATCTGATCATTCTATTGAATGCAGTGGGCTTTGCGTACCTTCTTATAGTCCTTCAGCTTGTTGTACTCATCCAGTGCATCCTGTGAAGACAACGTGTGACCCAATATTAGAGAATCCCGCAACCCAGACACATTACACATGTAGGGATCAACGAACGGCTTGGGGATGCTCTAGTGCGCCAACCGGGGCGGAAATGTGATTTGTAGCGACAGCAGGTTCGATTCCCACATGCTGTCCTATGCTACATGTCACTTATATCACACCTATGCCCGTCTGTCTTAACTGTCTTGTGTATAAAAAAAAACACCAAAATAGTCACCTTTTTTTCCCCTCCTTCAATGCACACCAATCACATGCATACAAGACTTTGCGTCTCTCTTTCACTACGATCCCAACCGGTCAACAGAGAACACGGAGGAAAAAAAAAAAAAGGGGGAAAATTGATTCTCTCACCAGAAACTGGGGGCTGCCGGGCTGCAGGTCGTCCAGCTCCTTGTCCACGTCCGACAGCTTCCTGTTGACGGCGTCCAGCTCGGCCTGGAGGTCCTTGTACTCCTGGTGGTCGCGGTCAAACTCCTGCTTGTACGCGACGCGCGTGTCCTCGCTGGTGATGCGGGGGAACTCGCTGCAGGGGGGGGAAGACAATCGCAAAAACGTTTCTAAAAATATATATAAAACAAATTAAGGTTAAACAAAATGTGCATTAATAACAATTAGAAAAGCAACAATACGTCTCAATATTGATTATAATAATAATCATCTTCATCATCATCTTTTAACAATAGCAATAATAATATTGGATCCATAACAAGAAGCGCTGGCATTATGGAGCAGGTGTGGCTCAGGCAGTTTGCTCAAGGTTACAGCCTTAGGGGCAGGGGGAATCGAACCCAGTACCCTTGAGGTACTGAGGGGTCCCCCTTGCCCCGCTGCGCTCCTCCGTTACCTGTCGTAGTCGTCGTCGTCCAGCTCGTCTCCCGAGGAGTTGTAGTCCGTTTCGTACGTCTGTCCGTCGGGCTGCCGTGCCCGGCGAGGGCGCCTCTTCTTGGGCTTGGCGGTGGAGCTGGCCGGCTCGGAGATGCTGCTGTACGGAGCAGGGGGGGGGAAGAAAAGGGAACAGAAAAAACCAAAACAACCGCAGGGGAGTGAGTTTCACTTTCGGTTTCAGTTTGGTCGACAAACAGCACAGATGGATTGTAGGTGTTCCATTTCTGCCGAGGAGGACGTCATTTGTTTGTTTTGTGCGTTGCGATTGTGACCACTGTTGTAAAACGGATCAACTTGGGGATATTAATCATTGACCCAACTCCACTTGATATCAAGCATTAGTATAAAAATATTTAGTTATGTGACTACTCTAATTGCTAATACTAACTTAGATGCAGGTTGAAGGAGCAGGTTAGGGGAGCAGGTTAGTCTTCCTCAAGGATGACTACTTGGAGGGGAATTGAACCCAGTACCTATTGGGCTGGGAGTCCAAACACCTTAGCCAGTGCCACTATCCTGCCATTTCTTTTTATTGCGGCTAAAGACAACAGGAAGATGTGTCTGCTAGTGTTATTGATGCTGATGTAATATTATATTACCTTCAACATGATTGGAATAATACACAAAACTATAATTTCCCTTCTTTATTTTTGCTACTTATACTTTGGAAATAGAAACCAGATAGAACTGGTTCTATTGTGATGATGTCAGCGATGTGGTTATGAAGGCAAAAGCACAATACGCATTTCTTTAGAAAGCGGGAACTGTCTCGTTCCTGTTCTGGGGAAAAAATATGAGGAAACTGCAGATTCTGCAACTACTCCATTTTTTCCATGCGGGCGGCAGTACATTTTTATTAGAAGTACGTACGAACCAGCAGGAACCAGTACTATGCTCATAAGTTTCATCTTGTAGGATAGACAACCCTTCAGATGATTTCACTACAAATGTTCTGATGCAAAAATTATTACTCTTGATAGATTTTTTTCTTCCTCTGACCAAAAGAGAATAATCCTGAAACCATTTTAGTTATATTCAACCGTGCCCCTTTCTTGTTGATATTCCCTGTATTTGAAAGACATTTCAACCTTCTTTATTTTTCTCAGTAAATGTGCTGCTAGAGCCAAACAGACAAAACAGCCCTCTGTTTCAGCTTGTTGAAACACTGCCAACAAAGTAATGGATTCCCATTGGTTTCAGGAGACACGAGACACGAGACCATGCATTACTTAACACACCTTTGAGTCCATTATCTCAAATCAAATAAGTTTTTATCTCAAATCGAATAAGTTATTAAATCACAGTCCCTATGATTTCCCTACTAATAACATTGCCTTTCTGACCTTTCTGTAACATTGTAGAAATATAGTTCAACCAGTTTTTTTTTGTTTTAAGGTTAAAACTGTTTACATCTGCAAACCGGTTGGCTCTAGCTGAATTTGGCCTTCAACCGGTTTGAGAAGAGCGACTTTGTCTGCGTTCACTGATTGTTGCAACTAGAGAAACGGGCACGTAGCCGTACTCACGCGGGGGTGTAGTCGTTGGGGGGCTTGTCGTAGGCGCTGGAGTCGTCCAGGTAGCTCCTGGAGCCGGCCGGCTTCAGCGGGTACGACATGGGCTCCTCTTCTGGGAGGGCGGACACGTTGTTCACCTGAGGACGGAAGCACAGGGGGCTCAGAGTGGAGTCCAACACAAGACCAGCGCTAGCCAGTGGAATCATTAGAAGTAAATAATAATAATAATTATAAAGTGAATTATAATAAATTTAATTAATTTATTTTTATTTTTTATGTTTATTATTGACGGGTTGATTGAGAATGAGATTACTCCAGTTATAATAACAACCAAATCATATTATTATTAGTAGTAGTATAATTATTATTATTCACTAAATAGTAAAAGCCATTTGACACACATAAGGATCAAACTAACATTACAAAGCTCATATGACATTTAATCATCGACCCATTGCATTTTGGGGGTAGTTCTACAACCACCCCCACAGGCCCAAATGATGTTGACTGTAAACAATCAAACAAAGTAAAAAAGCGGGGGTAACAGGGGGTCTTCACTGATAGATAAGGTGTGACACCAATGACACCAAACAATGACACCTTTACAAATCCACTCGAACTGAACTATACCATCAGACCGTGTCCACCACACTGAACCAAGTGTGACTAATCAACATCAACAATGACTAATCCACCCCTCGTCCGATGTCCCCTTGAGAGACTTTGAGTGTGCCGGAGCAGCTGTAAACCGTGTAGAGTATGAAAGCCCCGTCCATGTCAACGCCACACCCAGAAACCAAGCGCTGTTCCTGGTGTCGCACTCGGCTCCCCTCCCCCGCTCTGTCAACCCGAACCGGTCGGACGGCTCTGAGAGCGACGTGCTCCGGGAGCTCTTTGGAAAACAAGAAGTGGAGAGATAGGCCGACGCAGACTCAAGCAGCTCTCCCTCCTCTTGCTGTTTCCACCCCAAACGCGCCGTCTCCACTAAATAACACAAGCTCGCGTCTCAAACTAATGAAGTGGACTCCCCAGAACACCACGTAGCTTCCCAAATGATCGTGGGTACCCCTCAAAAAACCACGTGAGAGAGCTTCTCAACTGAACATAAGCTGGGGCCTGAAACCAACCAACAACAATCAGACAATCACACAACCTTTTTTCTGTACCTGCCACTGAGAGTATTTGATGTATATATTTCTAGGACGGGTTAGTCTCGCGATTAAGGTTCAACCTCAAGCTAAAAATGACTTTAATAACCCAAACCTGCTAATGACCTGCTCCTCAATGGCATGACCTTAAAGACACCTCACACGGTGTCTTTGGATAAAAGCGTCTACGAAATGTCGCAGTAACAGTGAAAAGATGAAACGGGGGCAGGTGAGCAGGTACGAACAGGACGGCGGCGGCGGCGGCGGCGCTCACCCAGGCCTCCACGTCCCCGGGCGGGGCCAGCTCGTCCACCACCTTGATCTTCTTCCACAGGATGTTGCTCTTCCCGTAGCCGCGGATCTTCTGGCGGGTCTTCAGAGCGAACACCATCATGATGATCAGCGCCGCCACCACCAGGAACCCGCAGACGATGGCGATGGCCTGAAACCAGGGAAAGAAAAAACGGAAAGAAAAAAAAAAGGATGAATAACCGCAAACACTCCAAAAAGGTGAACAAATACAAAGAGAACAACAACAAAAAACCAGCCATGAACCCCAAAAACAAGAAACAAACCTTAAAACGAGACATGACACATGAAACCCAACGTATGGAAAAAACAGAACGACAGAACGAGGCCCTCAGAGCTCCTCACCTCCTGGGGCTCCACCACGCAGTAGTGGTAGAGGTACTGGTTGACAAAGACCCCCGAGGTGGCCGGCTGCTGGTACTGGGCGCACATCCCCTGGATCTGCACGGCGTAAATGGAGCTGGACGACTGCGCCATGGGGTTCACCGCCACCAGGTACACGATGGTGGCGATCAGCACCAGCAGCGCCAGGACGGCGCACAAGATCACCACCGCCAGGTAGAACCTCCTGGACTGACACAGGCTCTGGTGCGAGACGATGATGACGAACACCGCCATCCCCACGATGAAGGTGATGGCCGCCATGGCGATCATGAACCCTTTGCCCTTGCGGGGGTCGTTGTAGCCGCCGCCGATGCCGCCGTAGCCGTAGCCCGCGCCCGCGCCGTAGCCCGCGCCGCCGAAGCTGCTTCCGCCGTAGCCGCCGCCGCCGTAGCTGGTACCGGCGCCGTAGCCGCCGCCCACGCCATACCCGCCGCCGCCGTACCCCCCGCCGAACCCGGACATGGCGCCCTGGCTGTCCCAGGCGAGGGTGGAGGCCACGCAGGCGAAGATGCCCAGGCACAGAACGATGACGATGACCGACATGATCTTGATGATCCCGGGCGGGGAGGTCCAGCGGTAGAAGTGCTGGAACTCATCGTCTGGGTAGTAGGAGTAGGCGGGCTGGACTGTTGGAGGACTAGAGACACACACACACACACACACACACACACACACACACACACACACACACACACACACACACACACACACACACACACACACACACAAGATGACTTTGTTTTTTGTGGTGCTGGTTGCTTGTGCTGGTTCTACACTGGTTGTGGCATCACATGATGAGATAAGCCTACCAGAGGGAGGCTGGGAGGATACTCACTATGCGTTTTCTGATTCGTAGGGAGGCGGACTCCCGTTTGGCCTCGAGGACATTCCTGATATTGTGGAGCTCCTAGCGTCGTCCCCTACCGTCGTCTCCTACCGTCGTCTCCTACCGTCCTGTTTTCCCAAAGAGTTAAACAACATCAAAGATCACAAGCATTCAAATGATCCATTTAACATCTTAACATACTTGATATAAAAGTTGATTTTTAAACAATGTGCCAATAGAAGCCACCGCCCAACAGGTGCATTTCTCAAGATTACCGTTGAACTAAAGACAAATACAAACTAACATAGGTGTGAGTTATGTGTTATTGTTATAGTGAATTATGTGTTATATAGTTGGCCTATGCTTTTATAAACGGGGATTATAGCAACAAAAAGGAAACGCAGGTTACAGAATCGGTCTGGGATCCTTAAAACAAAATCCCCTATTGTCATCACACCTGTTTGTCTGGCTTCATGTAATCCTAGCGCGCATTATTTTATACAATGTTGCTGCAGAACGACACACGACACACACACATGCCAAACCCACAAGAGTTTACAACAAATTGACGAGGGATCTCGTGGAGTTACTCACCGATGGACGTTATTAGATCCAAGGAAAGATTTGAATAGAAGCCGTCTCGACAGGGACTTCACCCAAGTGTTGACCTCCGCTCAGGAGCGGCCACACCTTGATCAACTAGCAAGCTCTCTAACCCCGCCCCCTTTCCCAGGTAGGCCGAAACCTCTCCGATTACCGAGGACAAGCACTTGCAGGGCTTTTTGCCTTGTGAACCATTTTTTTTTTGTGTGTGTGTGTGTGTGTAAGTGTAAACGATTGTGTTATCTTTATCCAAAATAAAATCTTATCTATCATACCGAGCACATTGTTGAAACATTAAGTTCCTGATTCTCCGAATCGGTTCATGCTTTCGTGTATAGACCTATGCTGCGGTCCACACTTTCGGTTTCTAGTCCGTAGTCGTGCTAAAGTAGTCAGGTTGGCAAAATATGTTAATCGTTCTCATACCATTGGTACACACACACTTTGTAATCGAGATTGCGATCGCCCACAAATTATTGTTAAAATATTAAATCATTAAAATAAAGACATTCATGTTTTTCTTTAGCAAAGATTAATGAGGAAACTAATTGACCTACAAGGTTGTACTTTATCAATTGAAAATAATAGTAGCCTACATCTCTTTAATGATTATTTATTTTTTAATAGTTTCACTTTAAAATACACATTTGAAACATTTCGGGGTGAAGCAGATTTTTAAGTGTAAATAAGTCATGCCCAGCTGTTTGCTGGTTTGCAAACCAGTTTGATTTGCTAACAGATCAAATGATCCAAAATCATGCCATGTCGAAACAGTGGTTCAGAGACAATGCAAAATGAAGACCAACATAAACATTGTATTATTAGGGCAGTCAAAAGCACTTCTAGAGTAAACAATTATCAATAAGTGGGACTATCATTGACATCACATGAAATGGCAGAACCAAGCAAGCATGTGAGAGAAACACACACACACACACACACACACACACACACACACACACACACACACACACACACACACACACACACACACACACACACACACACACACACACACACACACTTCAAACAATATTTCATTAATTAATCTTTCATGGTAGTGTCGTCCACAAAAGCAACCAAACTGTCCAGCTAACCCGGAGAGCTTTGAATATTAAGGGAAATCAAGGAAAGAACCGAATGAATTGCAGCATTAAGGGTCACAGGGTCACAGCATTGGGTTCAGCAATGTCTCTTGGATCCCCTTTTGGTTAATTTGCTTTGTGTTCTCCCTCTAATTGCTACAGCATAATTAAAACATTCACATTGGATTCCAGCGTCATTTATGAAATGAAGAGGTTATGTTTGCTACGATAACAAAATAATAGGTCCCCATGTGGTGCATGTATTGTAATCTTAGCATATGCAGACCATTTTAGATATTAACAGTTAAAACATCCCATAATGGTTTTATCTGCGTTCACAAACACGCACGCAAACAAAACATTTTACGGCGAATTGACGGCTGCACAGCTGCGTGGATTCAGTGCTTGCATTTCTGTCAGTCGTCATCTGAACAGCGAATGGCAGAAGCTCAGTGCCATAGGGCTCCATTGTTGTCCAAAAAGAGCCAATAAAGAGCCCATCGCTTGCCCCCGTGTGGGCTGCTGATTTCCCAGGTGTGCAGCTCATCAGGTGTTCACTCAGATCAAGGATGGATAGATGAAGTACACGCCCACAAAGTGGATTGTACCAAGTGATAGGCTGACGTACCCATCAATCATCTAGTCGGACACTTTTGCCACTTTTGATGTCCCTATATAGGGTCGATTTTGAATGAGCTTCTGGCTAACTGACATCCCATCTGGGGGTAAAATCAGGTCCCTTTAACACAGGTCACAAGGCAACAGCACAGATCTTCTCTTTGGGCTAACAATAGTAGTCTACGGCACTACAGCTCCAATCTGCCGACCACTAGACAAGAAGACAATGCTTGCCAGCCAGCAATTTATACAAAACTAAAACAACACAAAAAGTATATAACAGCTTTGTCCTTTAAAGTCCTTGTTCAGGTAGGTAGGTCCACTTTCACTGTCGCCTACGGTAAAACATCACACCCTTAAAACAGGTTCAAGGTCACCTTTAGGCAGCCCGTTCCCTAGTATTTTAACAGTAACCGTCAATTTAACACCCATCAAGTTCTGTTTCACGCTTGGATGATACTTTAACCATATCCTCCAATCAAAAACGTGTTCCATTTCTCGTTTGGGTGGGGTTTTAACCGTAGCCGTCGACTGTAGTCGTAGATCGTCCAAACTATAAACACGTTCTAGTTCATGTTTTCCGTAGTGTTTCAACTGTAGCCGTAGATCGTCCATACTGAAAACACCTTCTAGTCCCGATCGGGGGGTGTTTTAGTAGCCGTCGTTCCACTCCATGACCTTGTCGTACTCCTGGATCTTCAGCTTGATGTGGGCCAGTTTGTTCTTCAGGTACTCACACCGCTCCTTCTTCTCCAGGAACGTCGGGTCCTGGCGCCGGGAAAACAAGAACAAAAACCACCAGATGTGAGGGAAAGGTTTCGTTTTATGATCAAGATGTCGTATGCTTAGTGGGGAAAAAGGAAGAGTGATTTATAGGACAAAGATGTTAGCAGCCCATTTCCCCATCACCATGTAGAAGTTCTTCAAAGTACTTTTGTTTTTTAAAATCAGGAAGTTAGAGCATTGTTTGAGAGGGGAAGAAAAAGGAAAAGTAAATAGCATACATTTTTCTTCTTCTTGTAATCCTGAAGAATTTTGTTGATGCGATCCAACTCCTGGAAAAAGATGGGATTTAAACAGGAATTCTAGTTCTTTAAGAATTGACAAACAAACAAACAAACAAACAGAAAATAGTCGGGCCGCATCCACCAATCACCATCTGGCTGCTGGGTTGCTGGGGCAACGTGCGCATCATGGCGTCCATCCCGTCGAACCTCTTCAGCGCGGCCTGGACGTCGGCGTGCAGCTCCTTGTACTCGGCGTACTGGTCGTTGAACACGGCGCGGTACTGGTCACGCTCCTCATCCGCACGGACCGTCGGGTACTTCCTGCAAGACCCACCAATGAACAAGCTTTAACCATCACGTCCCCCCCCCCAGCCGCTGACCAATCACCAGCGAGGGGGAGGACGAACGATGTGGGACGGAATTGTAACGTTGTTTAAGGGGAGCGTACAGCTGCCACTGTTCAAACAAGCTTGTGTGTGTGTGTGTGTGTGTGTGTGTGTGTGTGTGTGTGTGTGTGTGTGTGTGTGTGTGTGTGTGTGTGTGTGTGTGTGTGTGTGTGTGTCAGGTGAACATGACAAATAACAAAACCTATCGCTCGGAGACAAGCCTGATACGACACACCCAACTTTATTGTTATTATTTAGAAACTAGATTGCACGTCAATACACATTGGACTTTCATTGTGATATACTAACTACTTTGCAATGCAAATCCCCTGCTCGAATAGTTGGATTTGCGAGGGGGTTGAAATTCAATTGGCTTTCGGTAACCAACAGCCAAGAGAAAGATGCACACGAGAATACATTCTACTATAAAGGAGAGGGGCCCTATTTTACCCCACTTGTGACATAACCAGTTGGACGGTCCATTCAGCCTGCCAATTGATAGAGCCTACCACATTGTGATGTCACAAATGGGTACATTTTGAAATGTCTATAATGGCTCACTTAAATGACACTTGGTGGTGAAATAGGTTCCCTTTAAGACTTTAAGTATAACCAACATGGTATTTTCATGTTTGTACTTCCATTTCGGAGGGGTGGGTGGGTGGGTGGGTGGGTGGGGGGGTTGTTGTGTTGCCCAGTGAAGGGCCCCGTTTGGACAGATAAACAACACGTGTGTGTGTGTGTGTGTGCGTGTGTGTACCGGTACCCACGCGATGTAGTCGGGCATGATGACGGGCTTGGGGATGTGTCCGGACGGGATGGCCCCCTGCAGGACCTGGGGGGCCCCGTGGCGTGGCCCCAGCGGGAAGGGCACCACGGTGCTCTCCGAGACCTGCACCTGGGGCTTGGTCGCCGACAGGGGCACCACCTGGAGGAGGAGGAGGAGGCAGACCACCGGTGTGAGCCAACACCCTGCCCAGGGCGGCCTTAACCCCGCCGCGTACCGGAGGAGGACTGGGACTCGGAGAGGGAAGAGCCCGGCGTGTGAACAGTTTGTCTCCAGGTTTTTGTTTATGATCTGCCTATAGATGATTGACTTTTTAGTTAAGGGTCGTTGTGTGAAAATGTGTTGAAATCAGTTTACGTTGGACCTTTGTGAGAGAGTTGTGCGACTACAGTGTGTATTGGGCCCGGGCAATAAAATAATAAATCATCGTATCGTGATAGACTTTTGATCAATATCAATATAAAACATGTTAAATATATATCGATGAGAGACTGGACCATGTGTTAAACAGAAGTGTTTAAATCCAGCATGGTAATTCCTAGTCTTTTTAGGTAATTAAAATGATCAATAGTTATCGATATTGATCAATATGATCAAGTTATATTGTGATATGTCTTTCAGCCATATCGCCCAGGCCTAGTGTGTATTATAGTATAATGTATGTCATGGATTTCTGTGTTGCCCTTCACTGACATTAGTTAAAAAACAAAGAATGCTTACCAAGGCGCGGGCATCAACCACCTCAGCAGCCCGCATCTACCAAGTAGGACAAGTCAATTAAAAGTCTCATTGCATATAATATCATGATACTAACTATCACATAACTTACTCATATTCACAGAAAAAGTGCTCAATATCCATAGATGGACCAGCGTCTTACATACGTACGCCAGTGAGTGAACCCGTTTATCCAGAACCGCGACTACACACATTCTGAGCATGAGGAATCAAACCCCCTAACCCTTAAATAATAATTAATGAAAATATTAATAATAAATGACTAAGGAAGCTTAATTGCCATGTGTTACGGAGAAGGGGTAGGATTACATAACTTCTTCCCACTCCTTTTCGAACATGTTATTCCAATCCACAAGTGTTTGTCATCTAAGTATCTAATCATGCTTTCTATTTTGTGTAACGTCATTACGTTCTGTATGACAATTTCTGTTTTTCTTTTACATGTTCGGAATAATAAATTAAATTAGATCAATCAATCAATCAATCAATCAAACCCCTGGCTAACGAGGCGGGAGGACCCCGGTGGGAATCGAACCCGTGACCCCTGACAGGTGTTACAACGAGGCGGGGGGGGGGCGCGACGGCGTCTCACCTGGACGCCGTACTTCTCGCGGTACAGCCTCGCCGCCTCGTGGCGCCACAGCTTCAGACAGACCCCGGCGCCGACCAGGTACAGCAGCATGGTCAGGAACAGGAAGATGATGGCGGCCGTCTGGCCCGCCTCCGTCCGGCAGAAGGCCCCGTTGATGGGGTTGTTGAACACCGGGTAGGAGCAGAGCCCCCCCCGGGTGGTGTCCCGGACGTAGATGATCGCTGCGGGGACAAAAGGAATCAATCGTAAGAGTTCTTGTTTCTTCTTATTATTATTATTTTTTTTTTAAGGTTTTATCCTTTTTATTGTAGCGTGAGACAGACAGGAAGGTACGGGAGAGAGAGCAGCAAAAGCACCGCGGGCAGGGATCAAACCCGGGGCGCTGACCGGTAAGCCACCGCCGCGCCCCGATAATAACAATTCCTGATTCTTCTTGGCGTCCTGTTTTAACACCAGACGTGAGGGTGATCAGACATCACAAGACCTTTTTGGAATGTCTCCATTTGTGACATCACAAGTGGCATTGCTCATCCAGATCCCCTCAGATCCACGTTCCACGTGTGATGTCACAAATGGATAAAACCCACTAAAATCCACTTCATCACTTGCGAACGGTACTCCTGGTACGGAAAATTCATGTACACCGCCCCCAAAGGACATTTAGAGTGCTTGATTACACAGGCAGGGATCACATTGTGGAGAAACACCAATTAATTAAACATTAATAGACAATCAAATAAAACAGAACAAGAAGGTCAAACGCACGATAGGGCTGTGAAATTAATCAAATTTTGATCGTGATTTAGATTTTTGGGTCAAACGATCTCCAAATTAATATAATGGAGTTGAAACTATTTAAAAAAAATGTATTAAGATTTTTTTTAAGTACATTTATTTTATTGATTAAATGTTTTATGGAAATTGCAGCTGAACACATATTTGTACATTATGTTGTGTGTTTTTGGAGCGAAAATGCTGAACGAATGCATCGTGTTTTCAAACTCAAAAATAATCGTTTTTTTTTACAACCCTGATTTCAATATTGACCAAAACAATCGTGGTTATGATTTTTTCCCCACAATCAAGCAGCCCCTCCGCACCACGCACCTGCGGTCATGTAGAGGACGGCCAGCGCCAGGTTAACGGTGAACTCGGTCAGCGGCCACCAGTGGGAGTCCAGCAGGATGGTGCGGTAGTACATGGTCATCCCCAGCACCAGCATGATGACCGTCACCAGCCAGGCCAGCCCCGCCACCACCAGCACAAAGGGGGTCTTGGGCCCGGTGTAGTAGCTGCCCCCGCCGCCCATGCCCCCGTACATCCCTCCGCCCCCGCCGCCGTAGGCCCCGCCCGGCGACGAGTAGCCGTACATGTTGAACCACTCGTTGTCCTTGTGCACGTAGGCGCACACGCACGCAAACACGGCCGCGCCCAGCAGCAGCTCCACGCACCCCAGGATCCTCAGCAGCCCCGCCCAGGACTTCATGTAGGCGTAGCGCTGGTGGTACTCCTCCACGCGCTCGCTGTAGGTCATCGCCGTGTGGTGCGTGTGGCCCGACAGCGAGCCGCGCGGGTCCAGGAGCTCCTTGCGTGAGTTGTAGCTGCTGGCCCGCCCCGAGCCGCCATACTGGTCGCGGTAGGACCCGGACCCGGGCACGGGGGAGTGGGGCGGCGAGCAGCGCACGCCCTCGCTGGAGTTGTTGTTGTTGGAGGAGGAGGAGGGGGAGGGGGCGGCCGAGGCGGGGGCCGACATGGGCCAGGGCTTGCTGCTGCCGCGGCCGCTGCTGCCCCGGGAGAAGAAGCTCTTCCAGGAGTCCGGGACGAAGCGGTGGACGGGTTTGAGGTCGATGTCCAGGGCCGGGTCGGGGGGGTCCAAGTCGCTCTCGCCGTCGCCGGGGTCCCCTTCGGGGCCGACGGCGGGCTGGTGGGGCAGGGGCGGCGGGGGGAGGGGGTCGGCGCTGGCGGCGAGCAGCGGGGGGGTCTGGCGGCCCCTCAGGGGCCCCGGGTCGTAGTAGCGGGGCGGGGCGTCTCGGGGGACGGAGTCATACTGGTGCGCCTGGCGAGGTGGCTCAGCGCGGCGCTGGAAGGCTGCACCATGTGACATGAGGAAGATGATGGGCCCTGAGGGAGCAGGTGCACACGCGCGCACACACGCGCACACGCACACGCACGCACACACATGCACACACACGCGCACGCACGCACGCACGCACGCACACACACACACACACACACACACGCACACACACACACACACACACACACACACACACACACACGCACACACACGCACGCACACACACACAGCGAGTGCGGACTTTAGATTTAGTTTCCGAAATCAAGTCTCTTCATGCTTGAATAAGACCACCAGGGGGGTTCAAAGGTAATACAGGCGGAGTGAAACATATGATGTATATATGGCAATAAGAAAATATATGAATATATATAATAATATAATACAATATAATAATAATATATATACGCACACACAAAGGCCTTGAACTTAAGTGTGTAAGTGTAGAAGGTCTTTAGTAAAGCTGTGCCTTTTTTGTCCATTTAAGTGTGGTCTTTGTAAATGTGTGTTTATGTGCTTTAAACACTCATTTGTATGTGTTTTTTTGTGGTTAATAATTGCCTACTACAATTGTAGCAGTCAGGCTCATTAGTAATACAGTGATTACATCAGTTCCTTTGATGGATACATGTTGAGCTGTGAACCAGTGGGCCGGTAGGTGTTTGGGGAGCGAGTTGTGTAATGATAGTGAGGCAGATCACTATCAGATCTACAACATTTATAAGCTAGCGTTCATGCTAAATCCCGTAATTACCCTAAAAGACACGTCATGTCACGTCATGACACGTCATGTCAGATTCAAGTTGTCAACAACACCAGAGTGATATTCATGCAAGGGTGAAGGGTATGTAGACCTAACGCGCTAACCCTATCAATACACCAGAGAAAGGACTTTTATCCAGGGTCCATTCATGCGACCCCCATGCATGCAAAAATATATTTTTGAGCCACTTCAAACAATAGTAATATTGTTTATAATTGTATATCCGTTTGAATGTCTTTGGGAAGCAGCACAAAAATATATTTTGACAAAGCCCTTTCCCTTTTTCCAATAAACGAATATAAAAAAACATTCCGCTTGCATACCTCTTTCATACGCAGTCACTCAACACGACTTACATGGGCTTGCAGATCAGATTGCAAACCCTGCATGAAAATAGTGTTTTTCTGGAGTCACCTGCAACGAAAAACACCAAAAAACAATGTGGGAGCTGGACGCGTTTGGTTTACTTCCTTATGAATATTCATCGTATAGGCATTATATTGGTATGCGGGTATTGAATTACCACCTCGGCAGTGTCATTACATTTGAATGGGTATGTTCAGTCGTATGATAATGGGTGCATAATAACACAGGTTCTTATACTTTTATGCCTGGAACTTCAACGACACGTCGGGTAACGTTACAACCTGTAACTCGCTAAGAGAGTGTCGAGTCAATAGTCTGGCTGTAAGGGTAGATTGGAGAATGGAAGTGAACAATTAGAGACGAAGTGGAAGTTAAATGTGTTTATTGAGGTGGAGAATCGTCCCCAACACCAGCGGGCAGTGGTTGTTGATTCCTCGCTCTGTTTTTAACCTGCGCCCCGCGGGCAGACGCTAGCTCCACGAAACCCAAACTTTACTCGAACATTTCCTCACAAAGTTTGCCACTTAACATTGTGCGCCAGGTGAGTTGGAGACGGGCAACAACGTGTACCTTAATGTAAAAGAAACAACCGGCAATTTCAACGAGTAAAATCGAGGTAGTTTTAAAAGCAGTCGCGCAGTGCATACCTTATTTCCTTGGTTGTCCTCTCCCTGTCGTTCCCTCATTTCAGAGACGAAACCGCGCACAGGTTCCCAGAGGGGGCGGAGCCAAGGGGCTGCCCATCCCGGTGACGTCACCCAGCGACCGTAACGTTGAAACTCGCACGGTGCGCGCCGCTGTTCAGGAGTACAAACCTATGACTGTACTGACGTATGATCGAAACTTGGATTTACATACAACAAAAAAAAATAGATTGCACGTAAATCAGATTACGACACCGCTATTTAAAGCACAGTGGGGAGAGAAGTTCTCAAGTGCTGGAACTATCAAATAATCCAAGTAGTGTGTAATGATGAACCTTGCCCCCTTTACTTAATCAAAACAATACAGTAGGCCTACTTGAAACGCATGAATGACCGATGCAATGGACTGGGCTCAAAACCGAAACACAAAATGCAATACATAACAAGCACTGTTTATTTCAATTATTTTATTCAGATTATGAAATCATTAGTTTTGAATTGCCCCGTCAAGGCAATGCCATTAAAACATGAGGATTTACAGTGTATATATATGCTTGGTGTAATGTTTGAGTAATGTTTACCCAGCTTCCTCATACAGAGAATGCATAAAGGATGCTGCAGAATAAATGTAAAGCTTGATATGCAAACGACTGATGGCATGGTATCAAACACATTTTGTTTCTAAACGCTTTCAAAATCATTCAATTCAAAAATCACAGAATGACAGACTCTTGAGACAACATAGATACAGACAACATAGAGATAAATGGTCATTTATTTACTGGAACACCATAGACACAAAGCACACGCACACACACACACACACACACACGCACACGCACGCACACGCACACACTCTCTCTCACACACACACACACACAGTGCAAGCACATTATACACAGACACACAAAATGACTTCATAATGTCAATCTTTGCAAGACAAAAATATGCCAGTGGCAGACATTAGGGACAGTGAATGTATTTTGAAAAGGTAGTATTTGAATAACAGATAGAAAACAAAATCAGCTCAGCCAAGATTACAGCAGTGGATACAGTCCAGGTTTAAAAAGCTCAAGTCCTTCACGTTTTATTGCTCCAGCCGTGTACTGATTTCACTCATTAGTTACAACTTCTGGCTTGGTGCTTATCCCCAAATCCAGATGGTTGACAAAAAATCCCGGAGAGGACTTTCGACATTTATGAACCTGGAAGTTCCACCTTAAGTTACAGTAATAGCAGTTTCCTCAAACCATCCTTTAAATTGTTTCAGAGGACTTTATAAAGATATTTTCTTTTTAAACATTGGTCATCATATTCTAGAGTTCCTAACAACACATATACCAATTTAGACATACAAAACCAAACAGTATTTTTTTTTTTACACATTGTTTGTAAACACATAAATATCATTACACACTCAGAGATTGCATAAGGTCATGTTGACTCAATATAACTATCTGTCTATTAAGATCGAGAAAAAGGTACATGGCTTTAAGGTTATAGTCATCATCTTCATCATCATCATCAATATCAAGATATGCAACAAACAAAAAAATCGTCAGTCGATAATGACAAACCAACAACTGTAGTAGTACAACTAAACGACTATCCCATATCATAGTCTTTCAAATCCCAGGACAGAGGCGGGCTTCAAACCAAACCGTCTGTTTTGAAATGTGCAGATTTGAAATACGGAGCATATTCTGGGCTTGAGCACCATGGTCCTTGGTAACGGATGTGAGCCAAGAATCTGGTCTGACCTCACCTGTTTTCCAGATTCATACTGTTGAAGCTAGTGTTGAACTGGTTTACATCTTAAACTCTCACTATATGACTTATATGACCTTAGACTGTCAATATTGCAGTTGTTTTTTTTAACTAACACAACTAACTAGGATAGCATAGATGCGTATTAGAACTGCAAGAAACTCTTAAAAAGTAATGATAGTATATGCAATAATACTTGTTGATTTAAAAATATAATGCACCATAACACATTTTAACGATTCAATAGTTTCAGATTGTTTTGGTCTCTGTTTGAGTCCTATTGGTCAACTGTCAATTACAGCTTTTGATCAGGAAGGGAAAGAACTCAATTAAATACTGAAGACGATAAAGTGCATACGCTTGGATTACAGCATAAGTGAATAATTGCGAGGGGTAATGACGAGTGAGTTCTATAAGCATCCTCCGATGGTGAACTTTTAATGTTGTGCCATCATAGTTCCCACTGGGTCACACCAAAGCATCGACAGCAAACACTTTTAAAAAGATGCATCGTTACCCGTTTGTTGCGGCATTGGTAAACAGAGAAAGGTCTTAATCCCCAATATAGGAAAACATGTATATTATTACATTAAGTATTGACGTTATTCTTCAATACATGGGGATCATTTTCACGGTTAAAACATTTAGCAATATCCCATTTGTTTAATGAAACGTCTGAAAGACAAAGGTGAGGAGAGAGGGCTGAACCAAGTCCAAACAATGAGCTAAGACACAAGTTAGCTAAGAAGACAAATAAAATTGGGTTTCAATAAAACTTGAAGAGAAGAATCGTCCGTGAGCTGTGAGCAAGACGGCTGTCGTAGGTGTGTGTGTGTGTGTGTGTGTGTGTGTGTGTGTGTGTGTGTGTGTGTGTGTGTGTGTGTGTGTGTGTGTGTGTGTGTGTGCCAGTGATCTCTGTGGTGGGGTTCCCAGGCCCCGAGCTGAGGTCGTTCAGTAGGGGATCTGGTTCTGGTAGTACTGGAGCATGTCGTAGGTCTTGCTCCTGGTGAGGACGACACACACAACACACACAGCTGTGAGCAGAGATCATGGACGCTCCATCGCTAGTAGCTAGCCCACTACTGTCAACATCAGTCTTAATAATCGTACGTGTCCATTCTTACCTGCTGCTGAGGAAACAACTTTGGATGATTTTGATGATGTAAGCTGCGGCCTCTTTCTCACTCATCTGGGGGTTAAAACGGCCTCTGAAAAGGGAAACGTTTACAGCGACTTGTTTTAACATTCAGAAAAATTACATGAAAATTGACTTACCAACACAAAAAGGACTAATACATAATTTTCATAAGTAGTACACGGCTAGTGCACTTGTACTTCTAGTGCTCACTTGAGGAGTTTGATGGTCTGGCCTCTGAAACAAGGCAGGCCAGTGTCCAACATCAGCGTTACCAAGGAAACCACAGCGTCCATGTAGGGTCTGTGGGGGGTCACGGAGAGGTCACAGTAAGACAGGGGTCATGAAGGAATCAAACTACTGAACCCCAAAGCCCTCGCCTTGGAGTTGGGTCATTTTTATCGGTTGCAGTCCCAGTCCTTGCATGAAATCATCACCTGAAAAGGTAATAAAGTTAGATACAAGAATCAAACTTAAGTGCAACACATAATTTTAGCATAGCCAATACCTGATAAGGTAAGGTAAACAAAGTTAAACAAACTTATTTTATGTAGTGGAGTATTTATTTCCCTGAAAAGGAGCAAGGAGCTTAACCCTGTGCTACTACTGCGCTTCATAAGAATGTACAGCACTCTAGACTAGCACGCTAGACTAAGAGTTTGCGTGGCTCCACCCCTTCGCTGCCTCCTCACCTGACGGCCAGGTAGCCCCGGACACACATCTCCATGAACCACTTGAAGGGCGTGGCCTCCATCTTGCCGCCCATGATCATCACCATCTCGTCGGTCAGCTTGATGTCGGGCTCCCAGCCCAGGTTCCCCCCCGGAGAGCTCTCGAACATGAAGCCAAAGTCTGCAGCGCAACACAGAACGCCGTCAGCTTCCACGGGGACTCTGTATAAACATGTATATTCTATACATAATGAGTCTGAGAGACGGCCAATCAGGGCACAATATCCCCGGAACTATGAAAGGGATGTTCGATTGTATGAACATTGTTTCAGACTTCCTGTTAGTTTTCTCTAAAACAAAACATAAACAAAGCATAACAGAGAACAATATCACAGAATATGGGAAACGTTGACTTCCCAGTCCCAGTACACAGCGCTCTGGCTACAGTCAACCCCCGTTAACTCACCAGGACCACAGCGGGTTAAGATAGCAGCATGTGAGGCCCTATCACGGCCTCCTTAAGGGCACAGTTATGGTCAAACTAATTCCACCGCTCTTATTCATTAACATTCAGTAACATTTGTCACTGTAAACATCTGTAAACATATATATCAAAAGGCATATATACATTAAAATGCATGTATGTATATACCTGTAAGTATATGATCATATTCTGGCCGTTCTCTGGTCATATTACTAAAGTCGGTTACGCCATCGGGCCCATAATACACATAACTCAAGTAGCCACGACAAAAAAATACTTCCCCCGGGGCATTAGCCATTGTATATAACACAATTGATATACATTTATCTCGGTGGCAAATAGAGGGACCACTTAACGTCACCAAACGTCAAATGCAACAATCAAAACAATCAGAACCGGACACATCCTATTCAGCGCTGCGTAGGTGGCAACCCCAGCCGTCCAGAGCCAATACACAGGCCAGGTGATGGACTGTTCCACTCCCCCTTCAGCTCCCCCAGCCAGCCGGGGTTTAGAACCGAGGACAGGTGCCGGGGGAACACACGGCTCGTACCGATGTGGATGAGGTGTCCCTTGCTGTCCAGCATGATGTTGCCGTTGTGCCGGTCCTTGATCTGCAGCAGGAACAGCAGGAGGCTGTAGGCGGCCATGCTGCGGATGAAGTTGTACCGGGCCTGATGGGAGAGGGAGGAGAGGGGGGAGAGGGGAGAGGGGGGAGAGAGAGGTGAGAGAGGGGGAGAGGGGGACAGGGGGAGACAGGGAGAGAGGAGAGAGAGGTGAGAGAGGAGAGAGAGGTGAGAGAGGTGAAAGAGGTGAGAGAGGGAGAGAGGGGGAGAGGGAGAGAGAGGAGAGACGGGGAGAGGGAGAGAGAGATAGGGAGAGAGGGGGAGAGGGGGACAGGGGAGAGGGGAGAGGGGAGAGGGAGAGACGGGGATAGGGAGAGAGAGAGAGAGGGAGAGAGGGGGAGAGGGGGAGAGGGGGATAAGGGGAGACGGGGAGAGGGAGAGAGAGAGAGAGGGGGAAAGGGAGAGAGGGGAGAGGGAGAGGGAGAGAGGGGAGAGAGGGACAGGGGGACAGGGGGAGACGGGGTGAGGGAGAGGGAGACAGGGAGAGAGGGAGAGAGGGGAGAGGGGGAGAGAAAGAGGGGTCGGCACTTGAGGTGAGCACATTAAGACATGTTGACATTCAATAAATGCATGTTGATATACCAACCACATGATGGCCATACAACTGTAAAGGAAGGTAAAGGATTAGAGAAGTGCACTCTGTGGTCAACTAGTAAGGCCTGGATGTTTGACACGCAGCTCTTCAAGAAGAAATTTATTTTCTCGGCTGTAAAAAAAAATATATATATCAAATAAGGGCTTTGTGACACCACACTTGTGAGTGTCCGACCGGCTGGAGGAGTTGATTGGTGGACTGTCGTTTCAACTGGCAGGGCTCCAGATGACCTGTCCATCGTCCTACATCTGAGGGGGCCACTTGTCACAAAAGGATATGTTCTTTACAATGACTTCTCAACAGCCGAGTGTTAAAATAGGGGCCCATGTCTTCAGATGTTTTGGTCATTAGAAATGCCCTCACATGGTAGGAGTTGAAATGTGTAACAGAGAGCTTTGGTCCCCACCTTCTGGAAGGCCAGGGTGGACTCGTCCCCGTACTGGTTCCTGAAGTAGTCGTACATCCCAAAGTCTGTCTGCCGGCCCAGCTGGTCCCGGGACTTACAGTCGGGGATGCACTCGATCACGCCACACTGGGGGGGAAACAGAACACAAACAAATAAAACCACAAATAAACAAACATAGATAGTTAAAGGAGAACCTGACCCCCCTGACCCTCTTTAAAGAGACGCCTACAGGCTCCCTGTAAACACCCTTCACTCCACTCTCCATAAGGGGAGGACGGCTGTGTCGCCTCAATACTGGATCAGCGGGTGAGAGGGTAACCCCAGCAGCCAATAAGAGGTCAAGCATGCAAACGAAAAGACAGGAGGGGTATAGCTCATTGTTGTTGTTGTTGTTGTTTACCCCCGGGGCTGTGGCCACCACCCTGTAGGGGAACACGAAGAGGTCCAGGCCCACCAGCTGGAAGATGTTCTTAAACAGGCCGATGATCTGCAGAGCCAACATGTCCTGCAGCGGGAAGACACCGTCACACCGTCACGGAGTGCGTTAGGGCAGCAGAACAGCTGCTGGAAGACTCTCCCCTCAGTGAGAGTGATAGTGATAGTGAGAGTGATAGTGAGAGTGATAGTGATAGTGAATGCAGGAGGTGTGCACACATCCACAGTGAATTAACGGTGGCCATTGTTGCTAGAAAAGCACTTAATGAAACGATGAGGGAGCTACATAGTGCTGCTTAGCATAACGTATTGTAGCACGGTGCAGCTAAGCATGGTGGAACGCAACATAAAATCAATCGAATCAATCAATCAAACCTTTATTTATCACTGGAGGTCGTTTACAATGTACTGTAAGCAAGTGACAATACAGTAAGCATTTATAAAAGATGCAAAATGCAAAGCAAAATAAATAAATGAGCCGTACACATGTTAATAATCAGAAGGATAATATTATAATATAAATAAAAAAGTATCATAACGCAGCTTAGCCTCGCCCTGCGCGGCAGAGCGTCGTACCTGTCTACAGTCGTCTCCCACTTTGAAGATGGCGGCCTGCCAGCAGATCCTGCGCGCTACGTCAGAGCCCTCGTCTCCCTCGTCCGGAGAGTCGGTGGGGCAGCGGAGCCCCTGCTTCTCCAGCTCACTGACCCCGTAGCGCTTCACCTTGAACTTGGCCAGGTAGGGCGCCTTGGCAGCACTGGGGAGGACACGCACCGTAAAACACACACAAACATGTTGTGCACACCGGAATCGTATACGAATGGTAGCAAAAAAAAAAGAATGGAAACGCAAATAGAGCCCTTAAAGGTGGACCTGCCCACTTGTGATGTCATAAGAGGCAGATTTTCAAAACGGCTTGTAACGGCTAATCACACTCACACCTGGTGGCATGTCATGGGACCTTTAATAGAACCAGGTAAAACAAGGCAGGATCGTCTGTGGTCGGGGTGTTCCTCCTAGCTGAAAGGACACTGGGTTCGATGCCCAATGTCTGCTACCTACCTATATAGAGTCCTCAATGCTTTGGATAAAAGCTTGATCTAACTAACTAGTAAAAATCCATTTGGAGTCTAAACAGCTGCTGTGTGTGTTACCTCTGCATTGGCGTCCCAGACTTGTAGTCGATGTCCAGAACTATAGCTTCAGGGTTACTGGGTAGGTAACAGCCTGTAGACGACGACAACACACATACAGTCAAAAAAACATACATTCATAAACACATCAATAAATACATAATACCTATATAAATAAATACATGAAGTAAATCAATCATGCAAATCAAGGAATACTTGTCAACATGTTCACAAAGCAAATACGTGAATGAATAAATACTTGGTTTATCTGGAGGTTTAGGAGGGTACTGTTAGGGCAGGTGTGTTTACCTGGCTGGACCTTAATGTCTGCCAGGGCTTTGAGGCAAGCCCTCTTCCTCTCCTCTCCCTTTGGAATGGGCCTGAGGAAGAGGCAGATGAAAACGATGAAGATGGAAGCCTGAAGCAGACACCGCTGAGATGCATGGTGTTAAGAGAACCCTGGCACTAAGATAAAATACTAAGAACAGATAGAGTACTACCCATAGATGAAATACTACACACAGAAACCAAAAACAACTTTACAGGTGTCCACAGAAAGGCTATTCACCGAAAAAATAAAACCACTGGAACGTATTATAAGATGATCTTATGCGCTCCCCTCAATCACTTTCTACTCATTTTAATTCATTTGTATTTTTGGCATAAAAATACATACTTGAGAAGGGCGGAGACGTTGGTGATCTTGTTGAAGAAGTCAAACTCCCGCTGGTAGAAGTCCTTGGCCGGACCGGACAGAGAGCCGGTGATCTCCTCCACCATCTCCTCTAGCAGCTCCCCTATGTCGGCTGCACGGACAGACGTGTGTCATAATTGCGGGGTGTGATGGGTTTACCGGGCTACCAGCGCTAACAAAAATGCTAACCATGCTAATGATGCTAAGCAACAGGACCTACTGTTGCAGGGCGTACGCCTGTGTGGTGCATTCGTTTAGTCACTGTAGGTTTAGTCACTGTAGTCACTGTCTAAGAAACAATCGGCCAATCACTACCTATAAAACTATATCATTTCTTTTTTTTTTTTTTACGATTTTATATGGTAAAAATAAACGTTTTATGGGTAGTGAAAATACAATATAACACGAGGAGGCATTTCAATGCATATGAACCTAAATCAAGAATTTGATGGATTACATTACAAAATGACAGGGAACGCGAATATAAACAAGAAGAAAATGACAATAACAATACATTTTAAGGATAAAAAAAATGACATAAAGGGGGGCCCGTCCATGCTAGTGTGTGCATCAGCAGAACATCTGACGCTAGGGCGCCGGTCAGCGGCTCACGGTCTTTGTGGTGAGCCTCTTCGTCCAGGTAGATGTTGGTCTTCATGTTCCAGATGAACTGGTGGGCCAGCAGCTGGGAGGTCTGGGCCGCCCACAGGATGTACTCCCTCACGTAGCCCATCTGGGAGGAACAGAGGGCCCCCAGGGCCGTCAGTACCGCTCGCTACACGGAGCCCATGTCAACGAGCTCACCACGCCGACTGACGGAGCCAAAGAGCTGGGATATGGAGTTGACTGCAATGGCTGCAGCTTCACCCTTCTGTCTGGAGATTAATAATCTATCAAATAAAATGTGTTGTGTACGTGATTAAGTAATGACCGATTATGGCATTTCACTGGAGCCCCAGAGGAAAAATATGAACACGTATACC
>NC_140288.1:14357671-14452671 GCF_964030765.1 Micromesistius poutassou
GGCCAGGTAGGGCGCGATGCCCCAGGCCAGGTTGACGTTGTCCTTCCACTGCTTCTCCGTCAGGCTGATGTACTTGGACCTCCAGTTGGCGATGCTGGTCTCCAGGGACTGCTCCGTGGAGATGGCCAGCTCCTGGGTGGACAACGGGTTGTACCACGTGGTCAGCCGCTCGATCTCACTGGCCTGAGGGGGGAGGGGAGGGAGACGGAGGGGGGGAGACGATCGACACAAAAGGAAGTCAAAAGGAGGTACGACAAAAAGAAGCATAGAAGAGAACATATTCTCATGAGAGGTTTGGTTTCTGGTGGAAGCGAGGGAGAGTGGGTGTGCTTCCGGCGCTCACCAGCAAGGCGAGCAGCAGCGTCCTGCGCTTCATGTAGTACTTGTGCAGCTGGGTCCCTCGGTTGCTCTTCTTGGACATGCCTAAGAGAGGAGGCCGGAGGGGTTGATCTCAATACAAACAGTTTCTTCAAATGTCTTTTGGTGTACGGAGAAAGCCGTTTGGCGCAAGGACTACATATCGAAGAGAGAATATGAACGTGGTGTTCCACAAGGCTCTACACTCAGTCCCCTATAGTTTGTGCAGGACATCATAAACTTTTTTTTGCAGTGACTCCATTGATTGTTCTCTCGGCCTGACATGCAGATCACTTTGTATAAAACCCTCTGCCCAATAACCAAATGACGATCAACTCAAATGTTAACGTGTGCTGGCATACCGGACTTCTTGGAGGCGGTGGACATGCCACTGGACAGAGGGTAGGAGTTGATCCAGCCCTGGCCACTCGCCTGGGAGCGGGCACTGGAGTCCGCGTTGCTCCGGAGGTCCGGGGCGTTCATCACCGATAGGCTGTTCATGGACGGGTCCTGGTTGTCTGGACGCACACACACGCGCACACAGCAAATAAGAGCGGGCCAGGGAGGACACACTCAAAGGCCTACTCTTTGTCTTATAGAATCTGAATTTCCAGTCAAGCAGTGATCAAGTATTCTGAATTTGAACACTGCAAATGTGCGTATAAGGAACTGCTGTTCCCGTTCATGTCTCCTATTCCTATGTATCCATTTAAAGATATGATCTCTTCCAATGACATGAAAGATCTCTTCTGTTGTTGTTGTTCAGAATGGAGCTGAATCAAGAATAGCGAACTATATAGCAGAATAGTGCCTATAAGCATTATAAAGTGTTGCATATAATCATGTTAGAATGGTGTAAAACACCGTTAATAAAGGTGTTTTTGTTTTGTTCTCTGGATCACTGCTCTAATTTGACCTAAGCTGAGTAAAGCAGTTTTAGTAGCAGATTCCTTGAAGAATATAATATCTTCTACCCTATGCTCTCTGGACAACACCAGTGAAACCCACATGTGAGTAAAACCAAACACAGACAGATACAAACATTCAAAAGATCACATAGTAAAAATGAGGCACATTGATGGGTGTTTCATGATTGGGTGAAGGGGAAGATTACGGAGAGCTCAATGAGTTGCATCCACAAGTCAGGCTTTTTTTTTGCTTCTTTTTCTTTTGACGGTCATGCGGTTTTAAAGGATGGAGACGTAGGGTCAACCCTGAACCACAGATACAAAGGCAGGGTACTACTGGCTGATAGTAGACCTTCACAAGAGGAGGCTTGTGGATTAAGTTCATCTGGTATCTGTGGCCCGAGGGACTCTTCTACCTTGAACGGGGGGGGGACGTGTGTAATGAGAATGGAGAGGAGGTTGCTTGTCGTTGGATCATCATCAGCGGCAGTGGATCCATCAGTAGGGTCTGGAACATCTTCCTCTGCCTTCGTCTTCGTCGTCCTCTTCTTTAGGGCAGGCGAGGGAGAGGTGAGCGGGGGGGGGGAGGCGTGCAGACGCGATGATGACCATACACACAGCGCTGTGACAAATTCATGCTTATCCTCATGGCCGGGGGAGGGTAGAGCGAGAGAGAGAGATAGAGAGAGAGAGAGAGAGAGAGAGAGAGAGAGAGAGAGAGAGAGAGAGAGAGAGAGAGTCGAAAGTCCAACTACTGCCTTCAATTTTGATCCTGGTCTCTAAGCCCCAAATGTTTTATAGTTTAAATGAGTTTTCCTTATCATTTTATTGACTTTATGACATTGTTGCATTGCATTGTTTCATCTTTTGATTTACTATCTAGTGTACTGCTCTGACTGGTCAGATCTTCAGTTTTAAGTGTTTGTTTCATTTGATTTGTTTTGTGTGAAGCCCTTTGAAGGAGCACACGTAGGAAAGGAAATGCTATGTCATAATAAAACACTCTGGAGAAGAGACAGAACGAGAGTGAAGGGAGATAGGAGAGAACGAGACAGCTAAAGAGATTTGAGAAAAATAAAATATACACATCAAAAAGTCAAATCCGAACCCAAAAATAAACAAAACGAGGCCAGTGAGGATAACGGCGGAGAATTTGAGTTGGCGGCAGCAAAAATGAAAAAATGAAAAAAAAAAAAATGATGAAAAAATGTTTAAAAATAAAAAATAAAAATGAAGAAAAATAAAACCATCATGCCCTTGCAGCAGGCCAGTGGCAGCCGGTAACTTCACCGCGGTAAGCTTACTTAGGAGGGAAATCGGAGAGGTGCTGGACACGATTAGCGATCCGAATATCCCGGCAGAGAGGCTGCTCTGCGCGGGCGTGGTGCAGAGCTCACCGGGGGGCACCAGGTGGCACGCCGCCAGGTACTTCTTGTCGGAGAGGATGCTGGCGTAGAAGCGCGTCATGATGCTGATGTCCTCCCGCAGGTGCTTGTCCCCCTGGGTGGGGAACTTGGGGGCGACGCTGGGGGGGACAAAGGGCGTGGCAGAGGAAGGTTAAAGGTCGGTGCGGAACAGGCAGACGTCGTCGTGTGGTTGGACGTGGTGTGTGTGTGGTTATTAGGCATGGTGGGCGATTCGCGAACGATTCGGTCGGAACGAACGAATCCCGAAGGTGAACGACGAGAACTGATTCCCAAAAAGAAGAGAACTGATTCCTTTTTTTTTTTTTTACATAAAATAAAATGATGGTCACTCAATCAATATGGTAAATAAAAGATAGAAACGAACAGAGCTTCGTCTCCCCTCGACTTCATTTTGATTGAGTCTAAAACGTTCTCATATTGATTGAGTCTAAAACGTTCTCATATTGATTGAGTCTAAAACGTTCTCAAACCACACGTGTAATGCTCGAGCGGCGTCGTAGGCTAATGCTACAGAAATTAGCTGTTTTCCCGAGTACCGTCACCGTCTGAGACCTTCTGGTGGTTTTAAAGGCTCCGTTTGCGGGCGTACCTCATATTTAAAAGCAAAGCGGTGAGGCCAGACACCTGAGATGCCCCCGCCAAATGACGTAACAGACCATATGACTTAACAAACTGAACGAACTGAACGAACGAATCAAACGAACGAATTGTGACAGTGAAGGGAACTGAAAGAACTGATTCCCGGAAAAGAATCATTTTGCCCATGCCTAGTGGTTATCCGTGGCAATACCTGAAGTAATCAAACGCCGTGGAGTAGATCTTCTCACGGAGCACGTTCCTGATGGTGGTGTTGGTGACCACGTCTGAGTGGAGCAGAGCCAGTCCCAGCGTCAGCAGCCTGCGGTACATAACAGTTATTAAATATTGATTTAAACAAGGAAGCCATTTTGATACCAGCCTCTGATATAAATCATTTTTTTCCAATTATTCAAAGAAATGGCAAAAGCAGAAGTATATAATACCTAATTATTAGTAATTTAGCACACTTAGCACACTTTAGGACACTTTTTCCAGACTTTTTCCAAGGTGATTTCACTGAACTCAGATACACGTCATTAAGGAGTAGTTAAGGCATCTTGGAGGATGCCAAAATGTGGGCTGTGACCCTTTGAACTACAATATGGCAGGATATACAAGGTCAAAAAAACGAAAAAAGAGTAGTCAACACAGAACAGTCCTAACATTGACTAAAACAAGGAAAACATATTAGCAGGACAACTGTGTGTGTGTGTGTGTGCACGGGTGTGTGTGTGTGTGTGTGTGTGTGCGTGCGTGCATGTATAAGTGTGCGTACCTGAAGCGGGATCCGATGGCGGCCACGTGGCGGTTCAGGCTGCTCTTGTTTCCGCCCACGTTGAGAGACAGCGAGCGCTGGAGGAGACTGCCGAAGATCTCCACCTGATCCGCACTCGAGTACTTTGCTATTTCAAACCGCTGCACTAGAAACTACCAAGAAGAGAGAGTGTGAGGCAGCTCGTCTACTGAGGCCGTGCTGCGTTACCCACGTCCTCCCGCCGTCGTTCGCTCACTACGCGTTTGACGAGAGAAGCAGTCAGTGGACGAGCTGAGCTGCTTCGTTTAAAGTCATTAAAAGACGACGGCGACGGCTGGAGATCTCGGCCAATTGCAACCGTCGGACAACCTGCTTTATGGGCGCGTGTCTGACGACGCGGTTGAACCATCGCAAAATCTCTTCCTGTGTAGGATGCACTGATCTATCCTCGGTCCGAAGCCACTTCGATGGGTGCTTTAGGCTTCTTAGCTCACTACATATTGGGTTAATGGGAACAACGACAATCAAGGAGTACATCTGGAGATTCAGGAAGCGAGGAGTGAGTGTAAAGGCTGTGGAATGACCCTTGGAATGCAGACAAATGTGTCTTGGTGCATCTTCTAGGTGGAATGATCACCAAGACCCACACATACACATACACTCGGTGGGAGTTTACCTCAATCCAGATGTGGTGTGGAGTGACATCTGGGGGGCAGGGGACAGGCTGGCTCTCCTCGGAGGCAGCCAGGGGGTCTGCCTCCACCTTGGCGTCTGAGAACAACCCCATCTTCAGCTCCACAGTCATCTGCCACGCCCCCGCCATCTCACGCATGAACTGCACAGCGACACACAGCCAGAGAAAGAGAGATGGACGATATTAGGGACAGGGATCTGGCAGGGACCTCATGATGTGATATAACAAGATTACTGAGTGATGTAAATAGATTCTGTATCATTTGGGATTTAAATAATACGATTTTCTTCCCCAATCAATATCTCTAAAATGTTACTCTAAAAGAACTGCTTCTTTTACTACAAGTGTGGCGTTGATGTTAAGTCTTTTTTACACGCCATTTCAAAATCAATACACTTGTGACATCACAAAAGGGTGTCCATGACGCCGCATGATGGACAGATCCGGCCTCACGCTTGGTGGTGAAATAGGGGCCCCTTTAAAGACAGAGGGGGGCAAAGTGAAACACTGAAAGACGGTATCCCTACGGGAACTTCGATGCCAGTGCGCGCTGCCAGCAGCCACTCCCAGCAGGCGACGGCCGTCTCCATGCCATGCTCGGTGAACATCCTGATGGGCGACCAGCAGAGATGGTGCAGGAGCTGGGGGTCAAAGTCTGGAGGGACGGCGCCCACGGCAAACACCCAACAAGAGAGGATCACCACAACATGAGTCTACGTTGAACATTGCATCGTTTGGATTTGGCACAAAACACCACGAATCACTGTCACTATGAATACATTTACATTTGTTTTAATTGTGAGTGCACTTGAGCACAGGTGGCCCCCAGTGGGAACCGAAGCCTTCACACAAGCAGTACACCTACACGCTATAGCAGCTGAGCTGGAGAGGACCGATGATGAGGACACAATGATCGTACAAATCTCTTTAATAAAAGAACCCAACCAAATTATCAGGAGGTAAAAAGGGATGGAAAACCTTTGGTGGTGATGAGCAAGGCAGCGAGTTTGAACATGGCCTCGGTGAAGGCTTCAGGCTGCCCGCTGTCCAGCGCCTCCCCCGTCAGCTTCACCATCAGCCGGCTGAGGTCCGAATGACCCCGCACCACCTGGGAGAAGTGGATCATCCCAGAGACCTGCGGGGAACGAGGGAACACACAGAGTGAGAGGAGCAAGATCAGCATGACACACGCATTTGGTGTGTGGTTGCCACTTACCTCTCCCGCGTATCTGTTCCGGAGGTTTAGAGAGGCCATGAAGTTAGAGTAGTCCTTCTTCACACAGGTGGGTCTTTCGGTGAGTTGGGTAGTCTATATGAACGAGGGGAGCGTTAAAAGACCAGGTATCGGAGTAATGAGACAGTTTAATAATGCATAATGAATAGAGAATAACAATGCGGTGTCCCACAGGGCTATATTCTCAGGATCCTGCAGTTTCTATTGGGCGGACCACCTTCTGTTCGGTTGGTCAATAGCCTCTTGTCCGATCAAATTCAATTTTTTTGCAGATTCTTTAACCAATCGATTGGTCGAAAGAGGAGGTGGAATTTCAATAGACCTAGTTGCCCTACTGCCCTAGTTTCTATTGCTGAACAATGTATGTCTTTTGCTACAATAATCAATACATTTTTGTTACACTAATGATTACATAGAATAAAACACTAAAGGTTATCTTAGATTATTATAATTGTAGGCATTACACACCCCCAGTGTTGTGCTCTGTCTGTTGTAGCCAGCAAAGTGCAGTATACTCTCTGTGGCCATGGCGAGGCCTGTGTGCTGGGAGAGACCCGACACCCAGTTCTGGTGCTTGTTCAGATACTCCTACAAAGCAGAAAAGATCCACCAGTTATAAAATTGAAGCCCTACTTTAAACCAAATAGTTAGCAGGGTTAATTGTGGTAAGTCATTAAAACACAACAAGTTTACAAATCCTAGTAATATGAGTATTAACAACTCGTAGTTCATGCATTTCTATTAAGTGATGGACCGGAGCGGACATGATCCCTATACCCACTGAACATGGAGAGACTCTGATCAGAGCTGGAGGCATACCTGCAGGTGGGACTTGGTGACGGACGGAGCCCATTTCATAGCCTCCTTGAGGATCTCGCCACAGCGAGCAGCAAAGTCCTTCACTATGCTCTACAAACCAGACATAAACGCAGTATATACGCTTTAACCGATTCAACTCCCATCTCATCTGTACACATTGTTTCTTATCAATTAATGAAAAAATCTCGTAAATTTGACAGATAAATAAATATGACATGGGCCTTATGGTGGTCATCTTGGTTCTAAACGTTAGCTGGGTGAGGGAACCGAATGCAGAACACATTTGTTCATTATGGCACCACAATGGGCGCTATAGGTGAAAAAGGCTAATTTTGTGGACAGTACTAGTACCAAAGCGTTGTACAATATAATGTACACACACATTCTTAGCATTGTTGGCCCTGGTGTGAATTTAACCCTGGCATTGTTAACGGCTTGCTCTGTTAGGTGAGCTCCACAATAGTGGACCAACCAACCATTGAGATTCCTAATGGTGGAAAATAGATTAACTTACCTCTCTGGCTTCGTATGTATCCGGTGCGGTGATCCTGTAGGGCGTGTCTGGGATATCGTAGTACGGTTGATCTTTATGAATGTCCTGCAAAACAAAACACATCACGGGCATCCACGTTAATGTCAGGTCTGAGCGGCACATTGTTGTACTGAGAGGTGGAAGAAGAAAGACGTTGGTTGGTGATTAGGGGAACCTACTGCGCTGAGGGACAGGGACAGGGTCTGCAGGATGTCCAGCATGGTCCTCAACACTCGCCCACTCCACAGCAAGTGAGGGAAACTAAGGAAGGAAGGAGGGAAGGAAAGAGAGAAAGACAGAAAGAAGGAGAAGAGAAGAGAAAGATAGATAAATAGAGATGCAGCAAGAAAGGAGAGTAGAAAGAGGCGCCGTTAGGACAAAGAAAGAGAGAGAGAGAGGGAGAGAGATTAATTGGATTTCCCCAGAGCAAGTTTTCAGCACGGTCTGTGTTAAATAAGTGATGTGGTGTATGACAGCGTGTCGTACGTCTCAGCGAGCCCGGACAGGTATTTGTCAGCCACCCTGCGGATCCTCTTGTGGATATGGTTGAAATTGACCAATAGGAACTGAGCGTGGCGCTCCAGCTCCTCCTCGTGGCCTTTGGTTTTGGCCTGAAGAAGAAAAACAGGTCAACAGCTTTAATTATGAATGTCAAACGTTATCCAGGTGGAGGTCAGCCTCAGATCCTCCATGTGACCCATTAACACTCTCTTTACTCTCAAAGTCTCACATCGTAGATGACGTTATTCTTATGATGCTCATTTCTCCTTACCTTTTCAGCCATCATCAGCAGGAACACTTCAAACACCTTGTCCCCGACAGCGATCACACACTGCATCATCCCTGTTCAGGTTACAGGGAAACACAAAGCCATGAATAAATAAATACCATCAAATGAAATATATGGCCTGTTAAGCCCTGTTTGAGCGCGGCACTGGCAAAGGCTATACCAATAAAGTCCAGTTCTTCCTTGTAGTATTTATGACCGACATTATGACGTACGCCTACCAGATTTATCCTTCTGAATGGCCCGGTCCTCAAAGTACCGGAACATGACCTGGAAGCGCTCTGAGTCCAGAGCACGTAGCATCCTGGGGAGAAACACAAACCATTTACCCCTACATGAAGGGCCACCCAGATCCACGAGCAAAAGGTGGATGGAGCTCAACACCCTCGGGAGCAGTAAACACAACGCCCAGCATTAAAAGGGTGACATATCATACCACCAGGTGTGAGTGTGATTAGCCGTTACAAGCCGTTTTTAAAAATCGGCCTCTTCTGACATCACAAGTGGGCGTGTCCACCTAGATGTGTGCCGGATAGATCAGTCTAGCCAGCCGACCCAGTGGACTGTAGAACAACGCTGCTCATCCATCCGTCATACATCTAGGTGGACACGCCCACTTGTGATGTCAGAAGAGGCAGATTTTCAAAGCGGCTTGTAACGGCTGATCTCACTCACACCTGGTGGTGTAATATGAATAAACACAACCCACAGCCTCTTCTCCGTCAAAACCTATCGCTTCCCCACGTGTCCCGCCCCCCTGCAGAGCGGCCGGATGTGTGTGTGTGTGTGTGTGTGTGTGTGTGTGTGTGTGTGTGTGTGTGTGTGTGTGTGTGTGTGTGTGTGTGTGTGTGTGGGTCCCCCCCCCCAGCTACCTCATGTACTCCAGCCTGTAGACGGACAGCAGGTAGGTGGACATGGCGAAGTCCAGCTTGTGGATGAGCCCCACCACCTCGGGCGGAGGGTCCAGCAGGTTGATGATGGTGCTGCGGAGGTCATTGAGCTCCGCCTGAGACACACCACAGCACCACAAGTGCGGTTAGGGTTAGTTAGCGGTTAACCAACGGCGCTTGGAGAGCGCTTTGCTTGGTTGCTGAAGGCACACTCTCATAGGCGGGGGTGGGAATCTTTTGGGGTTTTTTTGGGCACCACCAAAGGCTTTTTGGGATTTTCTTGTGATTTGGTTCAATTTTGAGTCTTGATTTTAAATGATTAACGATTTAAGATTGATTCTCGATTCAGTGCATGGGTATATATGGGGATAGGCAAATTATGACTTAATGGTTGATCGTCTAATACTTTCACTTGAAACTGAAACTGAAGATAAGTGCTGTGCTACTGAACTCAAAAAACGACTAAATACTGTCGTCTTTCAGCCCCTTGTCCCCGGAACAAGAAACAAGGTGTAAGCATATTGTCAAGTGTGCACGTGGAACTGTGTGCACACACTTCACAACCCTTCTTCTGAAGTGTGTGTGTGTGTGTGTGTGTGTGTGTGTGTGTGTGTGTGTGTGTGTGTGTGTGTGTGTGTGTGTGTTTTCCTGCTGCTCACCGCAGTGACAGTGTCGTTCTTGAGGGCCGAGTTGTACTGCAGCTCCGAGCGCAGAGGCTCCCCGCTGGGGAAGGTGAGGAGAGGCGACTTGGTGGCGATCTCACACACGCCCTCGTACCACTCCTCTGGCCAGAGACCTGGGCAGTACACAGGAATACACAGCTCATGAACCATGAAATACAGAGCTCATAAACCATGAAATACAGAGCTCATGAACCATGAAATACAGAGCTTATGAACCATGAAATACAGAGCTTATAAACCATGAACTACATAGCATATGGACTTTATAATCCGGAGCATATAACCTATGAAATACAGATAATATTAATTATGAAATACAGCGCTGGGTATCAAACCCGGTAACTTCCGGTATGGCCACACTGCCCCCTCCCCTCTACTGCTATAAAAAACGATTACAATAAAATTCAAAATCTTCACAAGAATAAAAACTGATCAATTCATGTCCAACACAGGGGCACTGCAGTGGAGCTATGGATACAGAACATAACATAACAAGCAAAACAAAGGAACCCCCACAGGGAGTCCAACCACATAACAACAACATAATGTACCTGATCCCTCCACAGCGAAACCCATGACAACGGAGTAGAGCCAGAAGTCCCTGAACAGCTTCTGGAGGCGCGGCTTTGCTTCCTTGATCGGCGGCAGCCTCCTCGTCAACTGCAGACGCGGGGAGACAAACACATGGAGGGCGTGTTGGTGCCCATTCAGAGGAAAAAAGCTACGGTAGCACCTCAGATTAGCTGCTGGACTGCGACGATTGGTCCTGGGTGAGGCCTATGGGTATTTCGAATTGGGTGGTTATATAATATAATGACACATACACCATTTGGTGGATGATTTACCCAACGGATGGCCTCAACGGGACTTGAACCCCGAACTTTGATATACCAGCAAAAAAGACTTCACTGCCACATCAATGGCAGTGCTCCGAAAGAATGTTGTCCACCTACCACAGCGATAACCGGAATCAACACGCCCAGGTTCCCTGCGCTGCTCGACGCCTAGAGGGGGGGGGGGGGGTGGGGGGAAACAACGCCGGAGTTGAGCCGTCGATACTCTGAACAAGCGAGCGTGCGTCGTGATTAAAGAGTGAGGCCGTGTGGCGCTACTACCTTCAGGGCGGGGCCCTTATCGGCGGCCCTCTCGCTGGCCCTCTTGCCCTCCAGGCCCAGCTGAACAAACAGCTCCAACAGGTTGACCAGCAGCTCGTCCACCATGTGCTCGGCCTGCAGGTTGGCCGCGATGTTGGCCAGCGCGTTGATCACGGCCAGGGAGCAGTGTCTGCACACCGGGGGGCGGGGAGACGGTGGGACGGTTTTGTGTTGAGGCAAAATACAAAAACCCATTTGTATTTGTATGATGATGCGTGGCATTATAGGCAAGGCAAGACAACTTTACTTATATAGCTTTAACTTTTCATACACGAGGCAGACTCAAAGTGGTTTACATTGAAACAACAGTCATACAATGAAATGAAATAATAAAATAAAATAGATAAGTAAATATTATTGCACTTGTCGCTAACGCCAATTTAATACACGTCCCTATCTGTTGCTTTTTTTACCCAAATCCTTAAGTGAAATCTGTTTACAGATTAACATGTAATTGAGATTAACAGTAACATGTTATTGATCCCGAAGGAAATTCAGAAGCAATGCCAATTGACATCAGATAATAAATATCTAATATGAAACATGAGGTTTATGACAGGTAGTGTCTAGTGTAGAGAATAGGAGGTCAAAAGAACGACGTGCGTCTTAGATCACGGTGGTTGTTTCTTACGGCTATGCGGTCCCTCACTCCTGATCCCGCTCTGACTGGTGTTGGCTTGTCGTAGCCTGCTAGGCCATGCTGTCAGTGTTGACTACATCACGTGTGTGCATGTGTCCGCATCTACTTCCCCCTCCGGGAGATTCATAGAGTGAATCTTATCTAATCGTACCGTACGGGAAGGTCATGTGACTCCATGGGACATTTTCATTGTGGGATTGTATCTGTCCTCGCTCGAGGTTTACCCACGGACACACTCAACAGCAGACCACAGGAGGGTCATTACGGGGACACAGCCAGTGGTCGTGGGTCACCTGTATCCGTGGTCCTTGTAGTCTTTGTTGGAGTAGACCATGGAGCTGGCCTTCACACTGATCTGCTGGAACAAGTTCCACACTTCCTGGTAGATGTATTGCTGTAGAGGTAGAGAGAGAGAGAGATCAACTAGCTGCTAAATATACAACTGAATGCATGGCTTACAAAAAATCTAAAATAGAATAATTAGGGTTAGGATTGAGTTGATGACTTCTACTCAGATACTGGAAGTACAATTGTGACCCATATGACAGATTAATGACCTGTTGACAACATACTCTTAACTCAAAAGTCTTTTGTCAGCTTTCTATTGTGCTCTCCCTCTTCCTTCTGCAATTACCCCTTTTTGACCTTTAACCAAATGTCTACTATCCTAGGTTCCTCTGGAAGTTAGTTTTTCTCTTCTCCACTCAAACAACTGCTGAATGTGCCTATCTGCGCTGTGCATAATACAATTTATAAACATTGAAACAATTGACTATACAAAGTCACCTACATAAAGAAAATATTTCAGCCTTTTTACTTGGCTACACTTATCTAACCCGGAACAATGGTTGCAAATTTGCTAACATTATAATTATTATTATTTACTGTGGATTGATTTTTGAAATTATTTTGATTTTGAAATTGATTTTGAACAAATTGCTAAAAGCCATTAGTACTTCTGCTGCTCCCCACCACGCCTTAAACACAACATGGCTTTGTATGGGACCACACAGACATAAAGTACTGACGTTGCCCGTGATGACCATGCAGCCCAGCTGGTCCACGATGAGCACGTCCAGCTGGGAGGGCGGCTGGCAGAACTTCTGCTGCAGGATCTGCAGGATGGGCTCCATGACCCGCGGGGTGTCCCTCAGGGCCACCGCGATGTGGCCCAGGGCCCGGATGGTGTGGTCTGGGATCATGTGGGCGTCCCTGGAGGAGGGGGACAGGGGGGGGACGGCGCTCGCATGAGGAAGGTCTGGAGGAGTCAGGACACTGTTTTTGGTGGTCGTTCGTTGTTTTCGTTAGGATGCTGCAATTCCACCGGCCTTGTTGTTCATGTTCAAAGCCCGTTTGAAGACGCATCTTCTGACTAATCTCTACTCCCCGAACAACACCTGATCCTCACCTTCCACTCGCCTGCCCTGTCTGTATATATAAATGTATGGATAAAAATGTAAATGTAAATGTATGTTTTGTATTGTGGTTGTATGTCTATATATGCACTGTGATGTGCTATGGCGTGGGTTGTCTGTGTGTTTGTGTCCTGGTATTTCTGCTCTGGGTTTATTGCATCCAAAAACCCTCCGATCTCCTTTTATTTACCTCGATCTGTGTGTCTACCTACTATCTACCTACTAAAAAAAGATAAAAGGCTGTTGGTCCATGAGCTGACAATGTTGAAATCTGAGCGCGACTTTTAATTAATTAACTGGCATCCGAGTACCACTTTTGATTAATTCATTGGAACGAGCACCATATTAATTAAATACTTAATGTTTAAACTTAAAAGTTTTTAATTATCTCAGCGACCCATCCCTGATCTGCTGCTCCTGAACAAACCCGGAGCTCAGAGGGGATCGTGTCTTTGCTGCTGTGGCTCCAGAACTCTGGAACGACGTTCCTCAGCTCATCAGAGAGGCCTCTCCTCTGTCAAAACCCCTCTCTTCTCCTTGGCTTTTGACACTTAGGAAGACTTTGGAATTTTAACTTATCTTTAATTTTTATCTTTAAAATTAAACTTAAATAAAAAAAATAAAAATAAAAAAAAAGATATGATAAGTATCTTTTTTTTTAAATTATTTTATTTAAGTTTAATTTTACTTTACTATTGTGTTGTCCTGTTGGGCTGTTTTCTTGTCTTTGATTTGTGATGTCTTCAACTTATTACGCTGTAAGGCACTTTGGTCAACAGTGGTTGTTTTAAAGGGCTTAACAAATAAAGTTGGATTGGATTGGATTGAATTGACTTAATAACTGGTTCAAAAATAGCACTACGCTTTCACCATTCGAAGGGTGGGAACCAAAGTGTAAGGGTTAAGGTTAGGTTATGTTATGTAACGTAGGACCAAAGGTCCGTTCCCAGCCTGGGTCTCAACAAGGCTGATTGAAGGGGCTGAGGGCCACACTAGCACTGACTTACTTATCGTTGTCCTGGTAGATGTAGAGACGGTTGGAGAGGCTGGCCAGGAAGGCTTCCACGATGACACTGTCCATGGTCAGACCGGCCTTTAAACACCTGGAGAGAGGAGCAAGAGGAAGAGACCAGAGGAGGAGGAGAGAGGAGAGAAATGAAGGAGGAGCAGAGAGGAGACAAGAAAGAAAGGAATATGAAAGGAGACGAGTGCAGTAAAGTAGGCAAAAAACGGAGGAGAGAATGAGGAAACGAGGAGAGAGGAGGAGGAAAGAGGGAGGGCGTAAAAAAAACATGCTACTGGTGCACAAACCAAATACACAGAATACTAGAAAACACTCATTCCACCAGCACCGGTGTTGTCTATGTGCACACAGACGTTGTCCTCACCTGCAGATGTTGTCTATGGAGATGTCTCTGAGCTGCTCGTACATGGAGGCCTGGCTGCTCTTGTTGGCGTGGCAGCCCAGCATGGACAGGGAGTGTTCGTTGGTCACGTGGATCTTGATCTCCGCTCCGGCTGCAGGGGGATTCAGAGACGTTCAGCGTGCATTAAGGAGCAGCTGGGAGTCAGGCATCTTGCTCAAGGGGTGCCTACAGGTTAGGCCGTGGACATTGGGGATCGAACCCAGAACCTTTCATCTTGGAGTCCAACACCCTTCCCACTAAAACCATCTAAATTCCCACTGTGACCTTTGAATCTTCTTGCCAATATGTTGTCCCTTACTGCCCTATGAATTGTTGAGCATTTCAGACTGAAGCAACAGAAGGAAAGGTCTTCATTCATTATTTGTCGTACAGTTAAACAATAGTGTGTGTGTCTGTGTGCGTGCAAAGGTCCAGTTTGGTACCTGGAGCGTACTGGCTGTGGTACTTGTTGAGCTTGACCAGAACAGGGGAGGGCACCACAAGGAAATCCCTCAGGGACGTGGTGACCGAGTGGGCGACCACGGGGAACCGCTCACACAGACGACCCAGGCCCTGGAACAAACACAAACCAATATTAACATGATACGCAAGAGCCAGAGTGAGTATAAATACTTGTATGATCCTGAATCAAACTGCATGCATATTATCATGTGTGTCTTGGGGCATGTCCCTACAATGTACCTTATTCCTATTAAGTCACTTTATCCAAAGTGACTTACAGTGAATTCAGATACATTACGTTATCATACAGTATCATACATTATCAGTTAGAAGCGTGTAGGCATAAGAGCATCTTGCTCAAGGCTGCGTACTCATGGGACCAAACCCAGCAGCTTTCGTGTCATTCAGCCCTCGATGCGGGCCTGAGGTGAGTCTTTTGAGTCGGTTGTGGTACCTGGAGACAGCAGATGAGGAGCGGCATGTGGGCGATGATGACTTTGCTGGACGTCTTGGACTGGAGCTTCTCCGACAGCTTGGTGCACAAGTTCTCAGCTCCTGGTGGTGGTGGGGAGAATCCGGAGAAGAGCCAGGAGGAGGAAGATTTTATATGCAGAGGCAACTCAAAGTTAAAAGTTATATTATTATGAAACAAAGAGAATAATCATTTAGGAATAATAATAAATTACCACTAAAATCAATAATTTTTCTGATTTTTCTGTGCTTTTTATAAACATATTCTATTTATGTATTTAATTCCTACTGCAGTGTTTGTGTAGGATACAATCCTCAACAACTCTATGTGCAAAATTTGCTCTACAAATGTGGTTTTATTTGACATATTATCATTTGCGATATATTGTCGCAAATGATAATGTTGAAACAGGGCCTAAGGCTGTCTTCACATTGACTGGTAAACATAAAATCCCCTCAATGAGTCCTGTACAAACATTTGACTTGACCGTACCCTGTTCCTCGGTGACGGCCCACACCATGAGGTCCACACAGGCGGCGTTGGCCTGGCAACGCAGCTTCAGGGGGCTCAGCTCACTCTGCAGGTGCTCCACGTCGTGCAGGATCCTCTGCAGCTCCGACTGGCTGCTGCTGAACTGCTCCAGCACAAAGTCATGGACCTCCTTCACGTAGCCCGTCTGCAGGTCTGGAGAGGGGACCGCGTTAGTGAAGAGAGGCTACAGCAACAGCTAAAGACAAAATACAGCCTTTTTATAATAATAATAATAATTATAGAAGAATAATATGTTAATAATATGTTTCATAATTAATTTAGAGAGTATTTGAAGGCTAAAAACATCCACACATACACATAAACGCAAATATAGAAACGCTCAATCTTTGAATTAAATTTAATAATAACTAATTAATTGTGGAATGTGTAGTATAACATGATCCTTAGCATATACATGTTATATTAAATTCCTATGGCAGAGCAAAATCAATAAAAAAACGTCGTAGTGATAAAGTAGAGAAGGAAAGGTAACTACTTAAGTTCAATGTGTCTTAAATTAGATATGATAATGGATATCCAGATCTCAGTGATGGTGAATGTGACCTAATGTTTCCTGTAATGCTACACTGAAGGGGAGGTGTCCGTACCTTTCAGGTTGTACAGTGTGTCTCTCAGCATTTTAAAGATAGCCACGTACAGGGGGTCGCTGAAAGTTTTGTAGTACAGGTGGAGCCCTGGGTTCAGCTAGAAAGACATTCAGTGATGTGCTATTAGCAATATAAACACAGAAACACAATTTTAAGATCATACTGTATTTTACTGATTTTAATTGGCATATGAAGAAAGAACATACCTCTAAGACTTCTGCCAAAGTGCCATCCAGTGTTTTCAGAAATGACTCAGAGACGAACAGTTCAACCTAAACCAAAGAAAGCAGATTTTGATTTTGATTTTAAAAGAAACATTTTGACAGACTTAAGACCATATGAAGTCACAATAAAGAAGTTACATTAGTCAATACTTAAAACCAGAAGTGTGATACATAAAATCGGTAGTGTGATAGTGGTTGTACAGATTGCGTAATAACCTCACATCGATAGTGTAATAATTAAAAATGGTGACATTAGAATGCATATCAGAAGTTTCCTGGTCAATGTCGGCAGTGTCATTTTTAACATCGGTAGTGTCATCTTTAATATCGGTATCATTACCTTAATTACAGTTGTTATCATTAATATTGCTAGTGTTATCATTTATATCAGTTGTGCTGTCGTTAATTCCCGTAGAGTTATCGTTAAATTTGGCTGTTGAAATTAATATTGGAAGTGTCTTTGTTATTATCGGTAGTATTATCAGAAGTATTATCGTTAATAACAGTAGTGTTAACTTTGGATATGGATAACTTCGGTAGTGTCACCTTTATTATCGGTAAATACAATGAGCATCGGCAATGTCATCGTTAATATTGTCAGTGTTATTGTTATTGTTCAAATCTGCAGTGTCACGGTTCATATGGGCGGTGTGTGAGCACCATGTGCAGCAGCTGTCGCAGCATGTCCAGCGGGACGTCAAAGTCCCCCGGGCTCTTCCCGGTGAAGAGGGGGGACACGGAGAAGCTGGAGCTGATGGTGGAGAAGTAGTAGTCAGGGTCCACCGCACTGCCGTCGGGGAGGTAGGAGCCTGCACACGGAGAGAGACCGTCACATGGACCAATGAGTCGGGGATATTTTATCGCAGGGCTTGTGACACCGTGACGTCACATCGCATTACTGATTACTGAAGCATAGCAGCAAAGGAGTGAACACAGAGAGATGATCGAATGTACCGATGGGTCAGTGTTTTTTTTATCATAGGGCTTGTACATTGTGACGTCACGTATTTAATTATAAATTATTGTTAACTCAATTATGTTTTTTTTGGTCATCGTTTACTAATTAATCGTGAATTAATGAATTCTGATGACCAAGCTGATCGTTATGAATCTTCTTCAAGGATGCCTACAGGTAGATTGAGGGCATTGGGATGGACCCAGAACCATTCGTCTGGGAGTCAAACACACCTCGAAGAGACAAGACTATTCCTGTCCATGATTGTATGCTTAGAAATGCCCTCAGCCTCACCCGCAAATCCCTCAGGATTACAGCATCATTCGCATGATTAACTTTCAATGTCAAACGACAACCATATCAAAACAGCAGGGTCGTGTATATTCTCTATGGCGCTCACCTTCGAAGTAGGGAGCAGAGGGGTCCGTGGGAGAGCTGGGCATTAAACCAACTCTCTCTGGACTAGCCTGGGGAGAGAAACACGTCACAATTATTAAACTTCTATACAACCAACTTCCTCTTGGCCCAAATAACACTCCTACTAGGGCATTACAGACTTGTGATGTAGATAAAAGCTCAATACTCAGATGCTTTCCATTTGCCAACGTCGAGTGTCACTGTTTAATATTTTGAAGATGACCACTTGGAGAGTGGAGAAGCCTATTTTTTATCTTTTTTTTCCTCCCCTCAATGGATTACTAAACCAATTATCGGTAAATGTCAAAACGCCCCTCAAAAAGATAAAAGGTGTCACAACCTCTCAGTACAGAAGCACACTTGTCTAAAATGATTTTTCGCTCCAACGAAGAAAAAAGCAGTAAAGGGACGACAAAACCTTGCTAGCCTGAAGCACATATTTGGCAGCCGGATGTGAGCGAAACAAACGACGTAACCGCGACCCTCCCATGGGGGCGACGCAGTAGCCTGGCTCCGCCCGCCCACCTACTTCCGCCCAAATTTCATTTTCCCTTCAGTAGTCAGTCTGGGGGCTGGGCCTTGTTAGTGGGATTTTGCCCAAACAAATTTCTGTGTGACCAATCAGCGAACAGAGGAAGTGGCTGAGAACGATGACGTCGAAGTAGCGACGTATTGTCAATGACAAGACCCAGCCTCGACAGTTGACTGCAAACATTATCTCTGTCCTTACTGTAGAATATTAATGTAGAATTTGTAATTGTTCCTTGAACTCTAAAATTAGATGAACAAAACCTGCAGCTATCGTTGACAGACATCTTCACGCTTCATCTTGTTTTGTTTGTGTACACAGCCTGCGCATGCGCGCAACGTAGTTTCCGGCCGGTCCCGGCGTATGACATACGTCACGACCAAACGCTATTGCGATTGGTTATGGCAGATCCAGAGTGGCACTGGGCAGATCCAATAGTTTGAAACTTCAACAGACACCCGCCTCCAAGTGAGTGAACGTTTGCCAATTACAGCAGTTCCAGACCTTCTGTACAAATGAAATGAAGTACGATGGTCTGGTAGCACCAGGCTAGCGACGCTGCGCTGTGGCGCCGAAAGCAGAAACTCTGCGAACTTATGTGCGTCACCGGCATTGCGACAACAAAACGACAACAATAGGGACCGTGCACACTGGTCTCGCCGACCCCTTCACAAACGGCGCCATCGTGACACCTAAAACCCCCCCGGGGGGGGACCTAACCCCCTCCCTCCGCAGGCGGCCCACCTGCTGCGACGCTCCGGAGGTGGACGAGCTCTTGCGCTTGGCCGAGTCCCCCTGGCACACGGCGAGGAAGGAGCTGGGCAGGATGGAGCGGAAGTCGCTGAAGGAGCGGCGGCGGGCGGCGTCGCCGTCGTCGGCCGACGCCGGCAGGGGCACGACGGGCCGCGGGAACAGCTTGGACAGCAGGGCCTCCTCCGTGTTGCTATAGCGACCGAAGGCCCGGGCCACGCCCAGCAGGCACGGCACGGTGTACCTGCACAGGTACTCTGGGGGGGGGGAGGGAGGGGTGGATGGTTGTGGGGGTTAACAGCAGCCTGGAGGGGTCAGGGATGTAGAGATTCAGATTTTCACATTTGAGAAACTGAGGCCTTCTTCATGTCATGGAGTAAGCAGGGTAGCGAAAATGGAGAAAGGGATAGCGATAGGCAGGGTTGCCACTCTGTCGTAATGACACACTGATACATACAATGATACACAGCACTTTTTGAAGGACAAATGGACTGGGTTTTTCCAGGCCCAAAATGAGGCTTGGTGAAGAGGTGGAGAAAATAAAAAAGTGCCGCTAACTGCTGTGAGGGATTCGAATAAATCTGAAGACATTACATCACTAATTATTTCAACAGTGAGCACACACATTCCTTCATTATTCTCTGACGATAGCTGTTTGGCTGTGTGTGTCTCCCGTCCCAAACCAGAGAGGAGAGGGGGGGGGGGGGGGGGGGGGGGTGCTAAACAATGCATGTTACCTAGGCGACCAGTCGCATATCTGTGCTAAGAACGCCTAAGAGAGAGAGAACAGCCAGTGACACAGAGCAGTGATCAGCACATCGCTGTATTCCTGTAACCTAGGTGGAGAGTGACACTGTAGAGCGGAAGGCAGTGTATCAAGCAGTGTATCAGCACTCCAGATGTTTAAAATTGTATCATAGGTGAATTTTGAGACGACGAATGCAAGAACCTGAAGCTCAGAGATTACGGTAGGCTAAATCCAAGCACTTTTAAGGACTTTATTGGTCCATGCACTTTCAAGGCCTTGATTCTTTTAATTTTTATCCAAGCATTTCCCAGTACTATCCAGACCCGTGGCAACCCTGGATAGGGGAGAGGGGGAAGAGCTAGGAGGGAGACAAAGCCAGAGAAGAGAAAGAGAACAAGAAAACGCAAAAAGGAGAGGGGACAGGGGGAGGAAAAGCGGGAAATAAAAGAAAGGAGAGAGAAAGAGGGGGAGAGAGATAGAAATCTAGAAAGAGAGAGAACAGGGAGAGAGAGATAGGAACCATGCAGGGTTGATACCTTTGTCATGGTGCTCTGGGTCTCTGCAGATATCCTGCAGCACCTGCATTATGTCCATCACCGTCTCCAGGATCTGACATAGAAACACAGCTCATTAACACACGCACGCACGCACGCACGCACGCACGCACACACACACACACACACACACACACACACACACACACACACACACACACACACACACACACACACACACACACACACACACACACACCTGTCCTCGTAGTGTTTCATCTCGCTGAGCGACGTCTGACAGGAGCGTCACTAGAAAGAAGCTGAAGTTCTCCGCTACAGGGAGCGTATCTGTTTCAAAACATACACAGACAAACATACTCATCCACAGTAACTTACAGCTCATTCAATGGCATTAAGGAGTAGGCGGGGTTTATGGCATCTTGCTCAATATGCCTACAGGTAGGTTGTGGACAATGGGGATCGAACTCAGAACTTTGCGGTTGACGGAGACGAACTCCCCAGTTCCAACACTATGAAAGTAGAATGAGTGTATCTCTTTACCCCTTCCTTTGCGCTCTGAGCTCTCCTCGATCCATTGAACCCTAGTGAGTCCCTTGAGCAGGCCAAGGAGGTAGGGAACAATGGCGTCTTTGTGCTGAAACACCACAAGCACAGGACACACCAACATGTGATTCCATCGCATTGTCACACTTCGATAGGTACATTTACCGTCAGCGGAGCCTTTCATCCAACGCCATAACAAGTGAGGCTGAGAACCATAAAAGAACACAATCTGCAGTCTGCCACTACAACAAATTCAAGTGCTGTGATGAAATGAAGTGATGGAAGAGAGCAAATAAAAGCTAGGCGACACTTGTTAGTGCATCGTGTGTAACTGACATGTGTGACTTGTTATGAACAACCAGTACCTGCAGGTTGGACTCCACCAGGAAGATGCCCAAAGCGATGACGGCATCTCTCCTACGCTCATCCAGCTGGAAAACTCCCCGGAAGTCCACTGGACACATGCAGTGCAGCTTCTGGACCTGGAGCAGAACGACCATCACCACTCGCTCAAGGTCACAGCGGGCCGCAGCCAATGGTGCCTTCTATTTGTCCACCCGACTCGATCTGCGAGTCGGATTTCCGAGTTACGAACCGGAAGTTGCAAATAGAACGCCCCCGAGGTCGTAAAAACGACTCGTCAACTCGTCTGAACTCAGAGGACCCCGAGTTCAGTGACAAAGATGGCTACTCCGAGCATCACATGTAGTAAACATTGTGGTTTTCTACTATTTTAAGCACTTGTGTTTTTGTTTGTAACCAAATGAAGAAGTCGTACACATAGCACTGTATACTGTTACCTATAGGCATGTCGTTACAGTCTTATTACGTGTTAAATACCGCCTATTTTGTAGCTTGTGCCGCTGAAATTGGCTAGAGACGCTCCATGTTGCTATGACAACAATGCCGATTCTTGAGCAGAAAGACTCGTCTTGTTGTGTGCCAAATAGAACGGGGTCACTTGTTTTCCGAGACGGATGTGACGTCACACCCGAGCTGCAAGTCGCGATTACGAGACAAATAGAAGGCACCATAAGCTAGGCTAACAGTGGAGTAGACCACAAGGAGATTGCTGGGCAGGTGATAACGAAGCATTTTAAGTGATGAGTGCGCTTTAGTAAAAGAAACGTAGGCATTGTGTCCGACAAATCAAATGTCATCAGTGTCTGGTTGCAATCCCTCACCACATTACAGAATTCTGTGTTTGTCACTTTTTGTTTGTAATATACAGTACATTGCATTCCTCCTCAGGCTTTTCTTTCAGAATCTTGTTTTTAGGTTGGCCAAACAAAGCAAAGAAGTGTAGAACCAAAGGCCAGCATGTTCATTAAATTAAGTGCACTGTAAACCATACTGGAGGTTTTTTTTAAAATCCGCAATGGCACAATTAGGCTAAGAGCTGGAACACTCTTCTACCCACCCTATTGAAATGGTCCCATTCTGCAGGGCCCTTAGTCCTCCAATACATTCTCATACTCCCCCTTATCAGACTGTAACTTTGTTCTGTAATGTAACATGACTTTAGTTTGGGTCAATGGCCTTTGTGTGGGATTTCCTTTTCAACAACAGATTCAACATAAGACGGAATCACATCCACCACATACTGCGTGTGAATATTTGACACCTGTGTGTGACCCAAAACCCCACATACATTGATCCACAATGCTTCTTCCCAGCACACCAAGCCAACAAGTTCTGATAAGTGATATGGAAAAACGCCCGTCACAGTCCAACCAACCAGACAGCGAGGCTGTAACTGCATAATGTTGATCTCAGAATCCATTTATAGAAATGATGGAACCTAGCAGTGTTGTTTTTCTGTGTTGCTATGGAAAGTTCCCCTTCTCAGCTGTACACCCGGCGGCTGTTCTTGCCATCAAATGAGACAGCCATAACAATTCAGATAATTGAAGTTATTTCGGTACAGCTGGGTGTCATTAGGCTAACCATATAATGAGAGAGGTGAGGGCTGAGCTCTCTCTGTGCCCTCTCCTGAGACGTGCCCACTGCTACGATAACTTCTGGCTGAAGGAAAGGCTGCTGTCCAAGTAGTTGTATGTGCAACTAAACTGGGAAAATACGGACAATTTGGCAATTAATATTACTGTTAATATTGGTCATTGTATAATCAATTATTATAATCAATTATACAATTGGTCATTGTATAATCAATTATACAATGACCAATATTAACAGTGACCGTGCCGGTGTAAAGTATGACAAAAAAGAATCGTCCTGCCTACCTAGCTCATTATTTCTATATCATTATCATTGTCATTATTTGATACTTGGTTTTAACGACGAGTGATTTGTTTGTTTATCCAATCTCCTATCATATATCAGTATTAACCCAGCCATATCAGAATGTACAGCAAACATTGAGGTTGTCATTTAGGAGAGAGGTCACGTGACGTGACTCATATCCCAAAGCAACGGATCAGCCAAATGCATGGAGGATGTTTCCTACACCGGACGTGGTCCTGTGCATATTATTAGACTATACACCATACGTTCATAGATTGTATGTAAAACACTATTTCGTTCTATACAAATGCAGTGATAAGTTGCTGGTTGTTGAGTTGTTTGATGTCAGCTCAATGAAAAGTCACGTTATATTTTGAACCGTTACGGTATATTCACTGACCACTCATTCATTTTAAGGGTAATTTAAAGTCCATGGTAACGTTTGGACAACAGGAATACTCAAGTGTCATCGGAATACTTAGCTTTAACTCTAGTGTATTGCATGCTTTACCAGTGCCAAAGCCCATTCCCAGTTTGTACCAAAACATGATCAAATTAAGAAGAATGTTAAATGTCACGGAACATGTCATCTCAAGCGTCAACATGTCAACAGCGACTCCCTGCAGAGCGGGTCGGGCAGCTAAGCGGGTTAACATCGGGCCTCCTGGAGGAACTTCACCGTTAGGTTACCTTTTCTATCGGTGCATGTCGGTGGGCTGCCAGGGACCGGGCCAGAGACAGCACCGTGTTGAAGTAAAATCCCCTCGTCCCGGATCCATTCGAAGACATTTTAAAAAAAAATACTTGCTACTAATGCTAAACCAACATAAGCATCTTTATTCACTTGCCCTCAAGAGGACAAGCAGACTACGGCAAGCGGACGGGTTCAGACAGAGCACAGCAATGGGAGCGATACAGTATTCCAACTGTCTGCTTTGGGGTTTATAACATAATTATTTCAGAGTATTTATATTGTCAAAGTGAGTACATTATAAATAGACAGAACTTGGACATATGATAATAAATTGACGTTGCACCGTTTAATATAAAAAAATAATATAAATATAAAGACTCAGAAAGACCAAAGGTTGCATCAGTACCAGTTGTTTATTTGTGGATTAACATGTGTTATATGTTAAATGTTAATCTCTGCAATGGTTTGTTTTCCATAAAGAACAGTCTAGGGTTGCTATTGTGACAAAAACAGATTTTGTATATTATTTTATTTGGCATTTATCGAATGTGACATCATTAAATATCGATCAGTTAAGGCTGGTTGTATCACACATTTTGAATGATACGCTTAATGTAAAACTGCACGCAGTCTAAACACACAGGCCTGCATTATTTTAAAGAAGTAGGTTATCATTTCATTAATATATAAAATATTGGTAATCTATTAAAGGTCAATAAAGCAAATGTAATAAATTCTACAAGTAATGTTTTTTTTGAATCCCTACAAATACAATTCAAATATAACATACAAATACAAAACATAATTATCCTTGGACAATTAAAATACTTCTTAAACATAAATAAAATATATTTGGATTTCATTTCCCTAATCATAAAGGAGACCGGTATTCAGACTGGTATTTTAATCATCCTCTTATGCTATAGATGGTCTGGAAATGCAGACACATTCATGTCACAACATTGCATTCATGTCATAAATACAAATGTTCACAAGAAATTCTGTTCAAATCAGTTCAAATCTGATATGACAAACCAAAACAAACATAGCTTAATGGATACAATGAAGGTGCTGGATAGCATCAACGTCTGCACTGCATGTAACATTATTTCATTAATTAGCAAAATCATCTGATAATTTTAACAATTAATTAATAACTAGGCATTTCATAATTACCCCATCATGTCTTACACAGGCACTTGTTTAAAGCATGACCCTAAACATTCAACATTCAACAGTTATTCCCTCTCCGTACTATATTACAGTGAAATTGTGTACTTCTCTAAATGGTACCAAGGCAATAAAAACAAAGACATTTCCTGACAGGGTACAATCAGTAATAATTACACGTGTTAACGGTGATTATTGTCATGATGGTGACGGCAATTAGTTAAGGCAAGACATGTAGATGTTAATTTTCATTCATCAATCAAATAGGATTAAATTATAACTATCTCTATACGTTTTCACCTCTGTAAAAAAACGATGACTTGACACACCAGTGTTACAACTATTAAAAGAAAAGTAAGTCTCAAATACTCTTGACAAAAATAGGAACCAAAAAAACATTTGTATCGAAATGTCTTTAAAATTATGGGCTTTTGGTGACAATCTAGTTTTCAAACAATATTTAGTTGTGTTATGTGTTATTAAGTACATGAAAGAGCATAACTAGAAATAAACTTTCTAAAACCTCATACGACATATGTTTCCGATCCCCCAGATCAAGTATTTTGCTAAATAACTGCTTCGCACTTTTCCCTGAGCGCTTAAAAAAACTCCTTTTGGAATTTGAGATATATGTATAATTCAAAAATCATTATTATTAATATTATTATTATTATTATTAGAGATGTTTTGTCTTTACTATCTATGAAAAAGACATCATTCATTTATGCATGGATCTCACAGAGGTAGATAGTAAAACCCAAAGGGGAGTTTTGTCTCCAAGGCCTGGTTGAGGTGCTATATAAGGCCCAGTCTCGTCTCTCTTTCCCCTCCTGCCGGGTCTATCTCTGGGGAAGTTGGGTGACGGGGGAAGGTTCAGTCCGTGATCCAGACCTTGTTGAGAGCCTTCACGACTTCCTCATAGATGATGAAGACGATGGCAACGTCCATACACACGCGGCCCAGGCGAGGAACGGTGCCTTTGTAGAACCTGTGGGGAACCAGGGGCAGGAAAGCTTCAATACCTTCGAGTTTTGGCATAATGTACGTGTCTTATGTACAAGAAATGTTTATCGTCAATAGTGTATAGTTTCAATGAGGTAGCATATACGGTCAATAAGGAAAATCTCAACTGTCTAGATGTTTACGTGTACTTTTTTGGTTTACATTCTACCCTTAGTGTGTATAAAGATACATTTTCTGTATATTTGGCATATTCTCCTTTTACATTTTTTCATATCTTCAATTCTAATTCCTATAGCTTATCTTACCGACCTGATATGAGTTATGATTATTTTTTATCTGTCTGTGTACTACCAGAGAAAATTACAACTGTAATTGCGTAGTCCTTTCAAAACCTCCTATAGCTACACAATGCACCTTACTGTTACGAACTAATAAGAAAACAGAGACAACTTACGCCTTGGGTCCTTCATGCTTCATGATTTTGACGGCACAGTCCATCGTGCTCTTGTACTTGTGAGCTTCCAGGCCCTGTAAAAACAAGAAATACTAAGCAACAGCCTACCATGTTCTATCTGTTCACATACAGTGTATGTAATATATATGTAATATAGGACAGATAGATCCTTCATTCATCCCGAAGGAGAAATAAGTAAGTGTGTGTCACGTGTCACTGCAGCTGTCCCTTTGGCAATTATCATTCAGTCTTTATTCAAATGGTTTTATCCAAAGCGAATTACTGTGATGTGACCCAACCCATCCAGCCTCTGCCCAAACAACTTACTGAATGCTCTCTCTCTGGAGAAGTGTGTGCGTGTGCGTGTGCATGTGCGTGCGTGCGTGCGTGCGTGCGTGCGTGTGTGTGGGGTAAAGACAGAGAGTGTAATTAAACCGCGCTCCTACCTGCATCCTGGTCTTAATGACGTCCAGCGGAGTGTTTCCAAACACACTAACAGCACCGGCGATGGCTCCAAACGTTCCAGTTATGAGAGGGTTGATGGCCTTGTTGGGGTCGTCCCCTTTTTAAATCAAAATATACAAACTCATCTTTAATGCGCCGGCCGGCAAACATTAAAACACAAGCACACATACAAACAGAAACACAAATACACAATAAAAAAAGAAGATAAGGTAACACTTAATTTATCCCAAAGTCAGGAAATGTTGGTGTTAGCCAACATTCGAAGAACAGGTGAAAAATTAAAGTATAACTAATTAAAGTATAACTAACTATACACACACTATACATAGACGAACAACACACACACACACACACACACACACACACACACACACACACACACACACACACACACACACACACACACACACACACACACACACACACACACACACACACACACACACACACACGTACCTTTGTACCAGTTTCTCATTGAGGTCATCACATAGAAGCGGATGGCCTGATTGGAGCCCTGCTTTAGTACTGTTGCTGTCAGCCCCTGGTATGTCCCCTTCAGCCCTGGAGACAGAGACAGAGACAGAGACAGTTGTTTTTTTAATACAGTTAATACAAGTGAATACAGTTATAATACACAATATACAATATAATACATAATACAAGTTACTAGTCTAATAACCTCTGCTTAAATGGCTATTTTTTTTAACTCTCCCTGAGAGTTAAAAAAGGAAGGTCCCCTGTTTAAACTACTAAACTGTAAATTTTAACGTTATTATTCACAGGAAGGTGTTGTGGGTCAGGTGTGCATGCCTATGGCCAACAAACGAACGAGAAACTACATCATGGACATCATGAGGAAACGTCTGCCGACATCAAACACCATTTGAACCAAAGGACAACTTTGAGGAGTTTTATTCTCACCATCAACTCTGATGATCTCCCGGACCCCGTGGAAGAAGCCCCTGTATTTGGGGTTGGCGGACGACTGGTCATGGATGAATTTCACCTGATGATAGACCACAATGTTATCATTAAACTCTTTAGACACTGCATTTGTTTTATTATAACTAATATGAAACGATATGGACCCTGAAATAGCATACAGACCCCCAATCTGCCACTCAGAGTGCCTCTCTCACACATTCTATATAGGCTAATTATATAACATATTTCAAGCGATAGGTCTCACTACAACTGAAATGAATTGTACATCTTAAAGTGTCTGAGTGATTCTTCTGTTTTGGCTGAGACCACAAACCGATCAGTTCACAGCAGTAGCAAATAATGATCATTCAATACAATATAATAAATAACAAAAAAACTATTGGTGGTGTAGTCATCCTGCCCTTTCAACTCTTCCCGCTAAGCAAACACCCATCAAGGATCATAAACCAGGCTTTTCATTAAGTCTCCTCAAAAGGAGCTTCCGGGATCACGATGGGAAAAATCTGTAACCTCTAAACTCTAAAACGCCCCATCGCTTTCCAAGATGGAGGAACGGCAGGTTATTTCTGGTGAAGACGACAAAGGGCCGCCCACCTTCACGGTCTCCATGGGACACACCACCACCACGGCCTCGGCCACGCCGGCCCCCAGCCCGCACAGCAGGCCCCGCATGCTGTCCAGCTTCCCGTTCTCGTCACGCATCTTGTTGCTCAGGAGCTCAAACACTCCGAACCTAGGGGGGGGAACACAACCCAACGCATGCTTCACGTTTAGGATTTGTCCTTTAGTGTTTTGATTTTTATCCAAAGTCAGGCAGGGAATGATCAAAGTATACAATCAAAATAATTAACTACCACGGTTCGAAAAAACTAACAAATAGACAGAGCGCAGAGTAGCTACAGGAGTTTTCTCAGGAGAAAGACTAGGTCAGTCATTTATAACCATATTTTTTATGTCATTAGTACATACTAGTATCATCTCAGAGACACCAATATGGAATAGAAACTGCTGTTGAGGCAACTAAATTTCCACTTTGGGTATTAATAAGGTATTACAAACCTACTTCTTTACTACAGTACATCTAAAAAGAGTGTAATCTATATTCAAAATCACAAAAAAAAAAAAAAGTGAGGGTAAGTTAGGATGCTCAGGAGGTCAGTGTTAATGGGAGGTGTGGGTGGGCAGACATGGTTAGTGATGTTTGGATGGCGTTTTTCAGTGATGTACCTGACAGCAGCTTTTGGGATGGAGCCATAGAGCAGTGAGCTCAGGCCTCGGTACAGACCCCTCACCCCATGGCCCTGAACGGTTTGCTTCACACAGTCGCCTGCAGAGGGAGACAGAGTGGAGAAATGAAGTGGCAATATTTCAACAGCAATCATCCAGGGCTAGATCAATAAAAGTGGTAACAAAACCAAAATGTGATCGCTCAGGTAAATACCAAGGACTCAATTCAACATTGCAAACACCATTGACAAAACCTTTGGATATGCCATAAATTGTGTTAACAAAGATATTCTTCTTTTGGTGGACACTACTGACACTCACTGAATACCAAACTAATCAATCAAAAAAAATAGTTAATTCATATGAACTCGATTTAAGTTTTCACTGTTTTGGGCTGTCAGCTCAGAAGCTATTTATTGATATTCCAAGTAAAGGCCTTCAACTCCCTGGTCACGCTGTCTTGAGATGGCAATGCAGCACGCCATGGACCCTTACGCCGCAACCAATCGAAATGGATCTAGATCTAAGTCAATGGACGCCATGCCAAAGTCCACAAGTGTTTCCTCGTACAGATAACAAAGACACACAGTTGGAACCGTACTGAATACAGAATGGCTCTTTTCATGAGGGGAATGTCTGCACACTCACGCTTGGATTTACAAAATATTTCTCATATCTTTGTTTTCAATGTATCAGTTAAGAGGGAATTTCCCACTCTTGGTCACTACAATGAAAGCCTTTGCCTTTGATTAACACCAGCTTTCCACATCAGGCTAAACCCTTAACCACATACACATGCCGTATATTCTGGCTTACCATATTAGAGTATAACTCTTATCCAATACACTACAAACTGAGGGCCCTTGGGCGTGTTTGATGGGCACACAACTCACATATTTGGACACAATGGGCATCTTAAAAAAAAAAAACGTATTTGATAATTCAGTAGCCTATGAAACCATGTATTGATATTGGAAGCCGTGCAAACAGCACACAAGGAAATGGTGGTGAATTCTAGCTGCTATTTGAATACTGTGAGAAGGCCTGTGTGAATGTTAAGGTCTCATTCACCCACACAGAAAGAAGCTAGACCATGCTGAAACACGGTTAGAATCATTATCATCGGGCTACAACAACAACAACCTCAAAAATGAGCTCCAGTGTAGAATGCTGGTGTTAAACAATGGAGAAAAAAAATGTAAAGTTCAAAAAGTCATACCCGAGATTATAGGTCAAATAGTAGTTAAGAGTCATAAACATTCCTCATCCACTAGCGGACTGGACCAACTGATGGGCTAATCTTTCCATCATGGACCATCAGGACTCTTCCACATGTGATTTCACTGCAGGGTAAATTTTTTTTGTAGGTCGGCCCTTGAACCCTAGAGTAACACACTGGTTCATATAGGGGTCCTTGAACCCTAGAGTAACACACTGGTTCATATAGGGGTCCTTTAACCCTAGAGTACCACACTGGTTAACATAGGGGGCCTTAAACCCTAAAGTGCCATGCTGGTTATGTGTAACCATAGTGACTTACCGATGCCTCTATACTTGGGCGGGTTGGCCTTCTCATCCAGCTGGAGTTGTGTTTTCACGTACTCTGTTGGGAAGGTTATGCAGATCTCGATGCCCCCAGCGATACCACCTGGAACAATACACTCAATCAGTCGATGAACCACACACAACAACAGCAAGAGCCAGAACAGGCCCTACTATGTTTCATGTTGTTTATTTTGTCAATGCTCCTCAGGCCTCAAATGGAACAAAAAGTGAGGGTTACTTTGCAAAACGGCACAAAACCCATCTAGACAATGAGCCAAAACTATCTAGGAAAATCGATTGAATAAATATCTTTCTTACACCCTTGTAGTTTCCTTCATTGGTAGATACAAGATCATATAAAATGTGATTGGATTGTATCTGACCTTCTATGTGTACTATAGAAAACTACAATAAACATTATTTTGCATTCCTCAAAAGATTATATCTGCAGAAAAAACATCCACGTTCAACAATAATATAATAATACATTGCAGTACAGTGGACTACTGCCTTATACTTCCATTCAGAACCGAGTCAGTTTCCACCTTAAATAAATAGATTGCCACACATCTGCAGTTGAACAGCAAATACAACCAAGGCCTCTGATTGGCTGAGTTAATCGTAGCATGACTGCCCACAAGATACTCCCCCCTTGGTCTGAGTCCAACATGGGGAATACTTATCTCAGCATAAGAGGATGTAGGATTTCAAGTAGTGTTATTTACACTCAACCCTAAATATTCCCATAAATACATCTGATCCAACCATAAGGTATGCATCTTAAAAATATAAATCATATGAATATGTTATGGTATCATAACTATATAGTTAGATAGCTGCCAGTTTTAAAGATTAGAAAATTATTCAAGTCACAATTGAATGCACCTGGTTAAGGTTTCTTTAACTTTACTTTACAAGTTGTCATTTTTTTGTGTGGGGGCCTGGAAATGTTGGTGTTAGCTCTTGTCACTGAATCTTTAAAAACGAGATGTTGACCATTGAGAACTACGCATTTTGAGCGTGACTTTATTGACTCAACCTTGTACCTCGTACCGCCCCCCCCCCTCTCCATCCCTGATCAGACCTTGGACAAAAAGCCTGCATGCTCTCCACCACACTGACATGCATGGTATTGCATCACCGGGGGCGTTCTACACTACTCCGGATCGTGCAAAGTGTGCAGTGCGTGTCCCGTAATTGTGGGCGTGCATTCCAGTCCGGTGCCTGCTTTCATTTATTACCAGATAGAACAAGCATGAATTTCCGGATTTAAAAAAACGCATCAAACTCCTTCAGCATAGCAACTAAAAACAGACACACAAACCTAAGCTCTGAAATACAAAAATGTACAGTTTCTAACCCCCCATCAAACACACACACACACACACACACACACACACACACACACACACACACACACACACACACACACACACACACACACACACACACACACACACACACACACACACACACACACACACACACACACACAGCTTATTCATGGCATATATCCTGGTTTTGAAGCTGGAAAGGAGAAAGGCATAGGGGTCATCAAGGCCAACATACCGGTAGACTAAACCAACAGGTTTTGACTGTGGGAGTGTAGCTTTTAGGCTGGAGATTTTCTGAAAGCTTATTTAGCTATTTAAAACTACTTAGTCATACAATTATTTTTGTCAAATGAATTGTCCGGAAGGCATAATGTTCTAAACATATGAATACGACCTTCACAATAGTCTTGAATGAATGTCAATTTATCTGTAATGATTTTACATTTGACTAATTGGTTCAAAGTAAATTGGTTAGTCACTGTTTATTACGATGCATTGCAATTCAATGTACTTTTTATGCATTCATTTTCCATTTTCAAAATACATAAAGGCTGCTAAAAGACTTTAATAATTGCATTACTTGAATGAGATCATTGCTATGCGGACACCATCAAGACATAACACATTTAATCAGTCCAGGTTCTGCCCTTGGCTCCTTTACACCATATTCTGTCCATACTCCTACCACATTGTAGTTCGGTATGTCAAGATATGTACATAAACTACACACATATTACTAATAACAGGCCTACTGCATCTCAATTATAGACAATGGTGATACACTTGTCTTTTATTTAATTAATTCACCCATGTGCTTATTGTGGCACAATAACCATTGAACCTGTGAGCAAGAAGCTTTATGTTTACTGCATGTAGTTGTGACGGACAGTTTTGTGGCAACTCCAGGTGAGTTGCCACAACATGTGCAGAAGGGACTGGGCGATTAGACCAATGTGCTTGTCATTGTTGCGAATGCAACTCGACAGATAAGCTCTGGAGTCATTATATTCATTTATTCAGTAAAAATGATAACAGTTGTCTGGGGATAATGCAAAAGCTTATAAGACTTGCAAAACAGGGCTATTGCTATTATGTTAAAAGTTGGAATTACTCTGAAAGACAAAAGGAAAACTTGACATGAACTAAAATGCGAAGAGACGTTTTAATTGTCTCGAGATACGACAAAAAGGACTCGTGTCCCAACAACCTGTGTGACAGCAGGTCAGTCCTCCATAAGTCCTGTCACGGCGATGCAACCTTTCACTTTTGGACTTAAAGGCATTTCCTTTAGAAACGCCCCTTTTGTCAATATAGTTAAATACACTATAATGGAAATGATCCATAACCGATATCGACAGACGAAGTACGTTCAGTTCAATCAACTCTCAACACCTCGTCTTACCAGTTTGAACAACCAATACAGCACCCTTGTTTTACAAAGTGCAACGTGTCCACAAGTACTGTTATGAAGCAAGTATGAGGTGTAGCCTACTGTTCACACTGTTAACGAGTTCAGATGCACTTACCTGCCAGGATAGCTTTGCCGGGGTGTGTGAGTTTTGCCTTCCCCGATGGAGCAGCAGCAGCCAGACACTGAGGTCTATGGAATGGGTTCACAAACACTGGTCCTCCAGACATGGTTGCGTTAGCCTAGCCTCACTTATTTGATCTGATCGGATCGACTTGTGTGGCGCCAGGGCTCGGTCTGCAGTCATGCACGATGGTGCATTGTGCAAAAAGTGCAGTGCGGTTAAATAATAAAGAACTTCTCAATGTGGACCTTTGGACTTAGGACTGTGCAAAAGTTGATCGTGCCTAGTGTGTACTTTTGACAGTAAAACTTCCCTCGCCCGCCCAGATGTTGTTGGCCACTAGTGTGGGTGGATGATGTATTCTGGGCGGGGCTTCAGAGTTTTTTCCTTCCTCCACGTAGAAAAACGCGATGTTTACCACGTAGATTTAAGGAGGAACGGAATGCAATATTAGAAATTGATGAATAAGCAATTCGGTTGTATAGGTTTTTTTTTGAAAATCCAATACTTCACTAAATAAAAATTGCCCAAATGTATTATTATTATAAATTATGTAAATATTTTATAACTTTATAAATATATTTTAAAACATGTGAGTATTTTATAAGGAGGGACCCGAGGGGGCTATGTTGGAAACCTAATAAATTCAACGTGTCTCATCTGATAAACCGGTTTCTTAACCAGTTCGCCTGTGGCTGTAATCAAGCCCCCATCTGTGTCTTCATGCTCACGAAAAGGAAAAACAAGAATGTAGAATGAGCAAGAATCCTCCGACAATGATAAATGGAGGAGCATGAACTAGCAGGATTATGAATTAAATAGAATCGTTTACATATACTATTGCCTTCAGGCACTATTACAAGAGATAAGTCACATAAAACCAATGCAAACAATTAAATAAATATGAACTATTACAAAAATAATAACAAAAAAAAAAAGTTAAATGACAACAGAGTATAACTAGTCCAGCGCAAATAGCACAAGCCGCCTGCTTGCAATACCACACGGTTCATTGATGCCAGTTTATCTGTCGCTGTGTGGGGGAGAGGGTGGAGGGTGGAGGGTGGAGGGGGGTGGGGGTCGTGGGACAGAGCCAAAGTCCGTGGAAAAGGGGCTGCGTGCGAACAACGGATGTGGCCGCATGTATTCTGTCTCCTTCATTGAGGACATGCCCTTTACTTGGTTAGCCCAATCTAACTAGCTGCTGCTATAGTGTTCAGATCCACACTGCATGTCGTAAAGTCAGGAACTGGAAGGCTGAGGGGGCCTTGTGCACATGAAAGTGGCCTGTTACGTTAGAACATACTGTTCTATTTTCTATTAGCAGTATTTCTATCAATATCCATTATTTTTCAGCTTTCAAAATACACATCATTGTACAATAAATACACAATAATCTTTGACCATGTGTATGGCTTCTTTATGGCCAATATTATGGCAAATATTTGTATATTTTGTTAATGGTTATTATTATGTAACCAAACGTGTACAAAAACTAATCTTCACAAATCTTCACGATTTTTGTATTGTACGCTTTAAACTCGTTTATCCTCATTTTTATCTTCCACATATTGTGTTATTAGCCCTATTTAACGTGTAGCATTACGTTGTACAAGACTTTATTCACCTACTCACATTCTCTCTTTTTTATCTGTCTCTCACTCTGCAAACCAGGATAAACACACACACGCACGCACGCACGCACGCACGCACGCACGCACACACACACACACACACACACACACACACACACACACACACACACACACACACACACACACACACACACACACACACACACACACACACACACACACACACACACGAAGACGCACATACATTACAATTATTTAATTTCAATATTCTCCATGTCATTGAAGATTATTTTGTAGTTTATGTGATGAAGAATTTGAATTCGGGATTATCTTTCACTCTCTTTCACATTGGTTCTGGGTTTTTCCTGCTGCAATGACAGTCGCTGACAGCGCATGCGCCGTGTGTCTCCTTCATTGTGCCCTATCCTATGTAGGCTAAGCTAGCTGTCATTCTCACAGCAGCATCCAGACAGGGGCACATTTGCAGATTTTCCTCTCTAAACAACTTTTGCACCGGTATGGAAAATGATTGCATCTAATTGATTGTATATGTAGTATGACAAAAATGAAATGTTTAGATAGCTAGAGTCTTTGATTTCAATGCAAGTGATAAGTATCGCTTTAATTCTCTCCAAGGTTAGCAAGATAGCGACCATGTTAGCTATCGGCTGTTATATAATGGTGATGTCTGGAAGGGGTTATCCTCTCTGCATTCGTCCTCATCTTTGTCCTAGTAGTGTGTGTGTATGTGTTTCTGTGTGTTTCTTTGTTAAGCATTTTGTTCAGCATCTTTTCACTGAGGTTTGGATAAAGATGCTTAGGCCAACTTGGCTCTTCGTTTCTGAAACTGATTTGATACAGTTTGCTGCACTGGTTTTTTTTTAATCGTTTAAACAATATTACGAACATCAGCCAGCAAACCATATCCTAGCAGCTTGTATTTCATTGCCAGGAATAGCGGTTAGTGTGCCTTATCTAACGGTCACTGAGCCCGCAGAATCCTCCCCCACCACACCTCTCTCTCTCAGGCCTGTTTCTCCTTTGTTCTGAATGAGGTCTACAGCAGACCCTCCAGATGGGTGACCGTCAACAGGCCCACGACATTAGTATAATTACTAGGGGAGAAGGCCACGACCTGTTAAACATGGCCCTTTCTGCTTTTTTTATTAGACGAACGCTCCATGGAATCTTTCAATGGCAACTGAGGCCTACCAAGCCCACTGTAGCGACATCTGAATACTTAATGACCAAGTCTGCAAGTTCAGTTATTATTAATATGCAGAATGTGTTTGTGTGCATGTGTTTCTATAATGCACCCTTATAATACTATAATAATATAATAATATCATTATAGGATTTTTTAGTTCAGTTAAATTGTTGATTGTCGGACAGATGCTGGTCCTGCAGAACTTCGAACCCTTCATAGATTTTGAATTGAGTGTGTTTCAAATGTAGTAATGTGAATGATTTTAGATTGAGCCATTGCTATGACACACACATGAGCAAATTAGAATGACAAATAAATGGAAATTGTTCCTGTTCTACATCCAACAGCAGAAGGATATGTTAAACCATATTAGGCTACCTATAACTTGGTGATATTAACATTGGGTCATACCAATGTATTTATATTATTTTGTTCTCAAAAGTCACATCTAATAGCCAATAGCAGACTTACCTCACATTCCCAATGGTGACGTGTATAATGACAACAGCATTTACCTGGATTACCACCAGCACAGAAGAAGAACGTCATCATCTTGTGACGCTACTCTTTTACAAAGCCATACTGTATACACACATCATGTATAAATAGACATTCAGGACAGACAACATTACAACCGACTGAGTCATCAATTCAAATGACGTTCTGGGTTCTTTCTATTTATAGCATCATGGCTGTCCCTCCATCCTACGCAGACCTGGGCAAGTCTGCCAAGGACGTCTTTAGCAAGGGCTATGGTGAGTTGTGTGTGTGTGTGTGTGTGTGTGTGTGTGTGTGTGTGTGTGTGTGTGTGTGTGTGTGTGTGTGTGTGTGTGTGTGTGATTGACAGGTGTGTATCTTGTGTTGGTTCCTCCTGTGTTGCAGCATAATGCATTGCCTTATACAGTGCATTGTCATGACAATTGGGGGAGTTTTAATTGGGGTAGCCTGTATATTTATGTGGACTCCATAGCAACCAGGTTAGTCAGCTGAATTGCTGAGGATAGGGAGACGGATTCAATAAATGGAAAGGAGCCCAAGTGTAGGTCAAGATTTACTTTCTTTCTCTATTTATTCTCCCCAGAGGGAGCATCTTGAGCATTTCAGGGCCAGTTTTACAAACAAAATCCATTGGCCATATCAATCAACATCCACACATTGAACATTTTTATCATAAACTTGCACGCAAGATGAACTTTGACATTATAACTGCGTGGAAAAATGAACCGGCCAAGCAATTGATGATGTTTAACTATATACAACCCTGATTTTATTTAGAGGTCAAATGGTCAAATAAATCTATCGGCCATTGGCTGGGGGCAGGTGTTCCTTTCGGACCCTTGTTTGCACAACATTGATTTTTTTAATGATGAGTTTATCCTCATGAGACCATTTGGCTTAATTCTGTCCCACCTCTTGTGCGGCTTTAGGCTTCGGCGTGGTGAAGTTGGACCTGAAGACCAAGTCACAGAGTGGAGTGGTAAGAGACACCTTTCTATGTGTTCATCAGTCCTGACCCGGCCTTCCACCAGCCCCGCCCGTCCTCCACCGTTTATTCCAGATGTAATAACGTTTTTCCCCGCAGTCAACATAACTCCTGAATTCCTAACCCCCTGCTGTGACCTACTGACTAAACGTTTCAGGGGGACCGGTGTGTCCGGTGATCGGGGGGGGGGGCCTTGAACCCTGTTGCCTTTTGTTCCAGAGAGGGAGACAGACAGACTGCAGGCCTGGCTGTCTGTCTGTCTGTCTGTCTGTCTCTCTCTCTCCCTGTCTCTGCTAACCCTGGCTCTATCTCCATTCTGCTGCCTTCCGTCGCGGACCCGTCGTGCTCTAATGTAGATGGTAAGATCTGGTGTCACACCCCGTTCGCTCTGGATCCCCGTGTGAACGGGACTGGACCTCTTCCGTTTTAGTTTTCTTCTTTCTCTCCTTTTTTGATGTTTCAAAAAATGGCCGTCCTCGTTTTTTTATTTTTTTTTCCTATTCTGCCCATGAATGTCTTTTTCAATGTGTATGTCATTAATCCTACGTCTTTTCATTAATGTTTTATTTTAGTTGTCTGTTTTTGTCAATATGTGCCTCAGCATGTGCCATTGTTATTATTTACAGGGAATGTACAAGTCTGAATATTGCATTATCATTTTGTGACGGTGAAGAAATGTTTCGCTGTCATTTGAAATGGTTATGAATCCCATTAAAAACACATCGTAAGCAGCAACAAACGGCCAGGGTTAGAAGCCGACTCCTCCTTTTAATAAATCACACGGTTTGTTTGACGGATGCACAGCTGCAAGAGACCAGGCTGTTTACAGCAGATGTTGAGTTGTAATCACACAGAGGAGATTCACGATGTTCGCTTCACTTTGGTTTCCTGCTCAGGATAATCTATGCAGACTGGTTTTACACTTGGCCCTGCTTTATGTCAACTGAATGTCGGTCAAGTTAAAGCATGTTCGGCCTAATCTAGATGGCTGTGATGATGGCATATCATAGATCTAGGCAAGTCTAAAGTGTTACTTTTTGGCAGTTTGTGCCCAAATCTGATGAAATAAATATAGATATTCCAAGAATATAAAGTCTTCACGTTAAAATCGTCATTTGAATATTCTTTTACTTTCATTTCACAGTAGTGATCCATCGGAGGCGTTCATACAGTCCGTCGTGCCTTTCTCTTCTCATTAACAAATGTCCCCGTTTCCTTCTGACGATGCATCAGTCTGTTCTTTTAACCCTCCGCCGCATTCCACATCGCATCCCAACGGCTCCTCCATCCCCGATCGTGAACCTAAGCTGGCCACGCCATCCTCTACAGCGCAGTGCATCCGGCACAGGGAGACATCCTCCATTAAAAACCTGTTTTCTTTCCACGCGTCCTTCCCTTCACCCCCCCCCCCCCCCTAGGAGTTCAACACATCCGGCTCCAGCAACACGGACACGGGCAAGGCAGCCGGTAGCCTGGAGACCAAGTACAAGATGAAGGAGCTGGGCCTGAGCTTCAACCAGAAGTGGAACACCGACAACACCCTGGCCACCGAGGTCACCGTGGAGGACCAGGTGGGTGTTGGGAAGCAGTAAACAGGCTTTTATTGACCTGTAGAGTACAGAGTACTGTGTAGGGAAGGAAGTGGAAGGAGGAAGGAAGTGTTTTTTTTTTTAATGTTTTTTTTTTCCGTTGCAGTTGGCGCAAGGGCTGAAGGTTGCTTTGGATACCTCTTTTGTACCAAATACAGGGTGAGTCCGACGTCCGGTGGGATTAAGTCATATGTACACATTCATACACACATCAGTCACAAGTCACGCATAGACCTACACCAGACACACTGTGTCATACCGGATGTTACAGTAACAACATACATTTTCTTAACTTTTCCTTGTTGTTTTTTATTTATGCGTGACCGTTCAGTGGGAGTACTCCTTAAATAATCAGTCGTGTGACCAAATAGGAAACTCCCGGTCCATGGAGGCACGTGAACGGGGTCGTCTCTCCGAGCGCTTCTGTCTCCACACGGTGTCTGAGTCACCGTTGGGTCACTGTGGTTGTTTTTGTTTTTTTCGTCGACGTCCCAATCTGTTCCTCCTGCTCTCCCAGGAAGAAGAGCGGCAAGCTGAAGACCGCCTTCAAGCGCGACTTTGTCAACGTGGGCTGCGACATCGACTTCGAGGGCCCCATCGTGCACGCGGCGGCCGTGCTGGGCTACGAGGGCTGGCTGGCCGGCTACCAGATGGCGTTCGACACGGCCAAGTCCAAGCTCACCCAGAACAACTTCGCCCTGGCGCACATCGCCGGAGACTTCCAGCTGCACACCAACGTGTGGGTATTCACCGGGGGACGCAAACCAACGTCCACGTCGCTCATTGTGAACGGGGACTGTAGGGATGGTTTTAGCGGGGGTATGCTGTTTGTTTGACTCCCAAAGCTGAGAACGTTTTGGGTTTGTTTCTGATGGCGCGTTTCCACCGCCGACCGTACCCTTATGGCAGGGCGGGGTTTAAGACAGTACCCTTATGGTAGGGTGGGGTTTAAGACAGTACCCTTATGGTGGGCGGGGTTTAAGACAGTACCCTTATGGCAGGGCGGGGTTTAAGACAGTACCCTTATGGCAGGACGGGGTTTAAGACAGTACCCTTATGGCAGGGCGGGGTTTAAGACAGTACCCTTATGGCAGGGCGGGGTTTAAGACAGTACCCTTATGGCAGGGCGGGGTTTAAGACAGTACCCTTATGGCAGGGCGGGGTTTAAGACAGTACCCTTATGGCAGGGTGGGGTTTAAGACAGTACCCTTATGGCAGGGCGGGGTTTAAGACAGTACCCTTACGGCAGGGCGGGGTTTAAGACGGTACCCTTATGGTAGGGCGGGTAAGGGCGTTTCCAGTTATTATTGCTAATAACTGGAAACGGTAACGCGGCCAGTGATGTACTGGCCTGGGAACCAGAAGAATCTGCAAGCTCATGTTTTATTTGCTCTGGCATGTATTAATCTGGCCCCCCTGCCGTTCAGACAGATTCCCAGCAGACCTCGCCCAGGTCGAGCCAATCACAACCGTTTATCTGATACGGGGGGGGTCTTGATGCAATGTCTGTACAGAGACGAGCCCCATGGGAGCACCGTTGAGGCATTCCATAAACAACCAAGATGGCTGCTGATGATGTGTCACACTTGTCGTTGCTCTGATTGGTCCTAGGGTCTGTCCATCATTGGCCTCCAGAGACATTTTGGTCTGCAGCCAGTCTTCCACGAGGTTCCACACTAATACGCATTAACCAATTAGTCTGCCGATGTGTGGCTACCAATGTACTTGAGCAAGACACCTACTCATGTCTTCCTCGGAATCACTGCAGGTTACGTTGGATACGTCTCTGCTTAATAACTGAATCACATCGGCAGGGTGTTTGGGGATCGATAACCTTTCACCCAATGTCTGCGTTGTGAAAACAAGATGACCCGACCCCTCCCTACGCCTTAATGACGTGTATGAAATTCCTTGTGGATGAAGGTGTCTGCTGAATGACTTAATCGCCAATAGTTTGTCATGGGAGAGGAGTCAGTAGGGTGTTTACTTTTGGATGAAAATCTGCCGAAGTAAACGGCTGAGGTCATGGGAGCGGAGGAACAATAAGTTGGAGCGGAGCCGGAGTTAAACTTTAGATGAGGGAATCTCTGAAGACAAATGTTTGTTTCTGTCCCGGGAGAGGAGAGGAGAGGAGAGGAGAGGAGCGATGTGGGTTCAACACCAGGTACTGGTTAACGTCTGCATCCCCCCCCCCCCCCCCCACAGCAATGACGGGACTGAGTTCGGGGGCTCCATCTACCAGAAGGTGAACGACGAGCTGGAGACGGCGGTCACCCTGGCCTGGACGGCCGGCAGCAACAACACCCGCTTCGGCATCGCCGCCAAGTACAAGCTGGACAAAGACGCGTCCATCTCGGTACGACCTCCCGACCGACCAGCCGCTGTGTATATGTACGGTAGAATCCATGCACAACCAGCGGTGGCCGTCACTCTCCATTGAGAGTTGAGGCTCGACCGCCTCATGGCCAGTGGAGCACCTCCCTTTGGTTATTACGGCGCCGTTTCCAAAGACAACATTTGACGGATTGTTCTTTGAAACGCCTCGCTCCATGATGGCTCCAGGGAGCTGAGCTGTAAAGCCGTTATGCGCCATAACCATAAAACATAAAGTTTTATCTGGGTCTTCCCATTCGGTGGAAACTATGAGCCAAAAACAGGACAGGATTGAGCGAGGTCCAATCTGCTTTGCCTAAAGTGAGCCGCTATTGGTCCGAGCAACCTTTCCGTCCTCTCCTAACATGTTTCCCCCCCCTCTACCCTCGCAGGCCAAAGTCAACAACGCCAGCCTGATTGGTGTCGGCTACACCCAGAGCCTCAGGCCAGGTATGTCTCTCTCTGTGTTTGTTTACAACACAATGCCTCTATTCATAGATCTATGCATCCAAATGCACGATTCAGATGAGGTCGATGAGGCTCATCCCCTTGTGTCTCCGCAGGCGTGAAGGTCACCCTCTCGGCCCTGATCGACGGGAAGAACTTCAACGCGGGCGGACACAAGGTCGGCATGGGCTTCGAGCTGGAGGCCTAAAGCCAGCCAGCTGTCCGCTCAGGATCGGCCATCGAAGCCCCCCATCACAGCGTGTCACACTCCATCCGTCCACGGACTCCCAGTCTCACGAGCACCCTCCCCCCCCCCCCCCCACCCACCCACCCACCCACCCATCCCCATCTCCTGGCTTCTCTCTGGCCCCTCTCTCACACGCCAGTCACCCCTCCTCGTCCCTATATACACATCTTGAATGGAGCAGTTTGATGGTTATAGTCCAGTCACGGCATCATGTTGAACAACAGAGGGGCTTATGACGGTGGAAGTTGTGTGCGTGTTTGTGTGTGTGTGTGTTGACATTGTGTAGTACGATTGTGAAGCAATGCGCTTTTTTTATGAAGCGGCCACATTTATCTCGCTAGGTCACGGCTTGCGTAGTGATCGGTGTAAACGTGTAGCGTGTGTAGCCCTCCTGTAGTCTGTCCTGAAACAAGCATGTCTGAATGAAAAACCTAGAGTTCGCTTGATCGCTTGGTTAAAAATGGTGCTGTCTTTGCTTTTGGTTTGAGTAAAAAACAAAATCCTAAACATTTGTTTGGGTGTGGTCATTTGCCGACCTGGCTGGCCATGAACCGATCGATTATAAATGTTTATTTTAAGTTTTGCCAGTTTTATTTATATGTTCAGTTGCTGGTGGTCACACACACAAGGTCAAAGAAATGAGAGAGCTCGACCATAACAATGGATGGCTTCTCCTGCTGCAATAAGATGCGTGTCAGTGGAGTGTTCCCTCTGTAAGGTCAAACAATATGCTGTTTGTTTTTGACCTCGCACATTTAGAGTTTCTGAGGAACAGGATCTCTGTTCCTTGGAAACGGAAACACTTCCTCGGAGTGTCTGTCTTTGATCTCTTTCTTATCGGCGTGACAGATGAAACCAAGATGGCGGGATCTTCGGATAGGTTATGTAGTTAGTTGGCATTCCTACGATGTTGGTTTCATCTTTATTTTGGATGGCATGTCATGTCACAAAAGAATTGTCACTGAAAGGATATTTTATATCATCAGGGAAAGTCTGCTTTTTATTTTGTTTCACTGTTTCTCGAGAACCAAACTCGTCATTTCTCTATTGGAATGTTTCCAACATTTCAGACCAAACAATGTGTTTCAGACCAAACAATGCGATACCATTCTTTAAATCACACGCTGATTAAAATGATGAAACAGGCTTGTCTGTTCCACACGACTATCCTTTCTTCTGCTAATCCTACATCATATTGTGTTGTCATATGCTGGTTTTTGTCATTTCTTTGTGGTTTTGAAACAGTACGTAATTTTCCAATGTTAAGGGAATTCTAATAAGAATAAAAAACAATGTCTCAATATATCTGGTATTGTTGTCTGTCTGCGGTTCATTGCTCAAATTATAACGATATTCAAAATATATAGACTTAAAGCAATCAGATAAAGGACTCATCCAACGAAGTGGTGGGCTAAAACGCCAGAAAACGATTAATATTCTTCCACATTCAGACACAGTCCTCAGGCTGACGGCTGACTGTTCATCAGTCGGAGCTTCCTCCGCTGATCACAGATCAAGAGATCACTGATCTACTTCCACAGAACCAATGCATTCTTACTACATGAACTCTGTTCATACTCACTCCAGTATTTGCGTCCACGGTCTATAGTAGTAGTTGGGATCGATCCGCTCCTTTGGTTTCCCGGTCAGCAGGCTGTGGCACGTGGTCCATCTCATTACGCCCACAATAACACAGCACCTGACGCCAGTGGGCTCAATACAAATTGTGTGGTTTGCCCAACAGAACATGTTCTGTTGGATTTTGATTGATCACTTCAAGTCAACGTTCAAAGAGATTCAGTTAGGGCTGCAGTTGGCCGACCCAATTTCTTGGTTATGGAGGAGGAGGAGGAGGAGGAGGAGGAGGAGGAGGAGGAGGAGGAGGAGGCGGCGGGGGGACCAGGCCGGGCCCCTGCTGGGAGGGTCACAGCAGGTTGACCTTGGCCACCACCTGCTTGCATCCTGTCCGGGCGTACTGGCGCCCCCCCACGGCGGGGTAGTACTCCACCTCCCCCGCCAGCCGCTCTATGTTCTCCCGGTCGGGGTAGAAGCCCTCGCCCGTCATCTCGTCCAGGAAGCAGTCCATCACGTGGCCCTTCTCCAGGAGGCTCATGGGTAGTATGTCCGCCGCCTCCCAGAGCGGGTGCCGCTTCTCCAGCGCGTGGCGCAGCACGGGGCCCAGCTCCTTCGCCAGTCTGCCGCGGCGGTCGCCGCACGTCCCCGCCATCGCCATGCCCATGGTGGTCATCATCCCCCGGCCCCCCGCCGCCGCCGCCGCCGCCGCCGCCGCCGCCGCGCTGGACGAGTTGTGCAGCAGGTGGTGGGTGATGTGCTCGCTGCCCAGGCCGCTCAGGAACAGGTAGATGGCGTTGAGGTACTCGTTGGAGCGCCTGGTGGCCACCAGGTCGCGCAGCGCGTCCAGGATCTCGCCGTGCATGTGCTCCGCCTCGTCGAACACAAACAGGGGGATCTTCTCCTCCTCCTCGGCGCGCTCCACCGTCTCCGCCACCGCCACCGAGAGCGCCCGGGCGCAGTGCCAGGCGTCCGCCTCCAGGGGGCAGCGGTGCAGGACGTAGTACTGCAGCACCAGGGGCTCCCCGATCACCGCGCGGAAGTGGCCCGCCAGCAGCCGGCCCAGGTGGCTCTTGCCCACGCCGCTGGGCCCGTGGACGGAGAGCACCAGGGGCTTGCCGTGGACGTAGGTGGACAGGTAGTCCCGGAGAAGGCCCAGCAGCCCCTCCACCGCCCCCCGCTGGCCGAACACCTCCCGCCGCAGGGTCTTCTCCAGGCCGTCCAGGTCGTAGCGGAGCACGTGGTCGTCCAGGTTCTCGATGGCGTTGTACACCTGTGTACACACAGCGGAGGGGAGTTTTAGTTTAAGCACCTTGGAATGTTGCGGTTCAAAAAACGGGCCTTATCACTTCACGGTTTTACTCACTCACTACTTCCGTCTCCTAGAATGCTTTCAAGCTGGTTATGGTCACGTTAACTATGTGAATCATTAGTGGCATGGCCTTGCCTCATTAGCTGACTCATTTCTGTAAGTAAAGGTGTGAGGATTTATCTTTTGTTTGTTTTGTGTTTTAAATCGTTTGTGTGGTTCTGCAGAAATAGCCTAGCACCTGTACTGGGAGTGCACTGCCATGCAACACACAAACATCTTCCTGCACACTCGCTTGCTAATTTGTGTCAGTCTGCATGTTACCGCATGCTTTGTAATAGGTTAATTATGTCTAATTAACTTATTATAGTAAAGCAGAGTGATTCATGTACAGTTAAAACTCCCATCGCTGGAGGCCTCTTGCCCAATCAGATTACTTGGACGAAACTAACATAACTCAAACTAAACATCTAAGGGTTGCATTGAGATAGCCAACAACAAAGTTCTCTTACAATGACGTTGTTGTCCCTATCCCAGTAGTTATCTTGGTTTATCTACTTCCTAATAGGATCTTCACCCACCGCACTTCCTTTACGTGTGTCGCAGGCCTCTCACCCGCAGCCACGTCTGTTCTGAACCCAGCTATGCCAGCTACGCTATTAAGGTCGATCGCTATCTGTAGTTTTGAAGCTTTGATGCGCATCATTCTGCCAGAACGTTTTGACAAAGCAGTTCCTTTGTTCTCCTGTCCTCCCCCCCTCCCTCCTCCCCTCCCCCCCACCTCCCTCCCCCACCTCCCTCCTCCCCTCCCCCCCCTCCCTCCCCCACCTCCCTCCCTCCCTCCCCCACTCGCTCCCCCCCTCCCTCCCCCCCTCCCGTCCCCTCCCCCCCTCCTCCCGCCCCCTCCCTACCTGCAGGAAGACGATGGCACACAGGAGGTAGAGGCAGTACTTTGCGCGGCTCTGCGCCGGTTTGGGCGGGCCTCGGCAGCCCCCCCCCGTGGGGTACTGCACCCGGCGGGCCTTCCGCCTCCTCTTCTTGTGCTCGGGAGCGAGGGGCGTCGTGGGCCCGTCGAAGGTGAAGATCTTGGGGCTGGTCCGCGACGGCGCCCCCGCCATGAGCCTGGCGCCGCCGAGCACCTGGGACATCTCCAGGCGCCGCTTCTTCATGGCCAGATACTTCTGTCGGATGCGCACCACCGCCAGCAGGGAGGAGGAGGAGAGTTGGGATATGCTGGGCGGGACGCGCGACCTTGCCTCCTCCTCCTCCTCCTTCTCCCCCTCCTCCTCCTCCTCCTCCTCCTCTTCGTCTCTCTCCACCTCCTCTCCCTCCGTCTGGTCGTCGGCCGCAGACTCGGAGTAGCGGTCACTGCTGTCGTAGACGCTCATCTGCAGGGGGGGAGAGAGAGGGTGGGGGAGAGATACAGGAACTGCAATGAGAGTGCAATAAACCACACATTCTTGGAATGATTATGGGAAATAAGTTAGTCCGCCCATATAAAGTATTGGGTCATATTATAACATCACCTACTTACAAAGGAGGTGGAGTGAATGGAATGAATCACCCTGCCATTACGAATATGAAACATGCTGTGTTGCAGGCACTAGTGAGCTGGTGGCATTTACCCATGAAATTGTTGTGGAACAATGTAAAAAGATACTTTTTGGTTTGGATTGGAACACCATCAAATACGATAGCAAGGTTTTATGCTTCAAGTCTGTTTTTTAAGTCTGTGATATGTAAAGGGCCCCCACTTCCCCTTTCCACTTCCTATTGATAAACCATGTTGAAAGCCCGCTCCGCCTGAGCCCTCTTAACCACAAGGGCCCCCCGGCCGACACAGGAACCACCGCCAACACAAATACAGGCCCACAGCTTGGCCAACATCCAGCACGTTGCACAGCTCAGTGGTCCGCTACGTCCGTGGGCCTACGTCGAAACGCTGTGTTGCAAATAGACATGCACATCACACACACAGTGCCGACTAAGACATCAGACTGGTGGTAAGCTTCATGGCAAATAATAGAAGAAAAGTGAAATCTTTCTCTGTGTGGTCCAGGAAGAATGAACGACGGAGTAAGCTTTCATTGACAGGAATATGGGGGGGGGGTCATTCCGCTCTCAGTGTGAACAAGACATGACAAATCTATTTGGTCTGAAGGGTTCCAGTGAACGTGTCAGCTCTAGAACCATAATTCATGGCTGATGCGTGTGGATAGTGTATCATTTGCAATTGAAACCTGGTGTGATCATTTACAGACACCTCTTCCCTACACCTGTGTGTGTGTGTGTGTGTGTGTGTGTGTGTGTGTGTGTGTGTGTGTGTGTGTGTGTGTGTTCTTTTTAAACAGTGAATTCAGTGAACACATATGACCTCTGCTGTACCTTAATGACATGAGATTTTAAGTGAAGACTCAACAATCGGAAACTCAGCGTCTCAACGTGGAATTAAAACAGAGTCACACGTCGGTCAGAACATTTCCTTCGGCCTCTGCAAGTCTGAATTCCAAGCAATGACACCTTGATCATATGAACACCTGGCCGCACCTTTGTATCATACTGCACAATAGGTCCCAAATGCACAGTAGAGCGCTGAGAGAAAGCAGAAGTAAGATGAGTAACTTGATATCACTCCCTCAGACTTTTCTAACCTGTCCACTGCGTTTCCTGCAGACTGCAGAGCGACGCATTCCGCGCATTTCTGAGGATTCAAGCAGATCATCGAACAGATAAGAGGAACCTGTGACTGTCGATTGACCTCGTTCAACTGCATTCACACCCTACTTGAAAGAGTGGCTGACGAACACAAACAATGCTGGCCACCAGCCTAAATCTATCAGCTGAACATTTGTTCAACCAGCAAACTATATTTCAACTATTCAAAACACGTTCAAAAAGAGAAATGACAAAAAAACACAAGCTGTGCTTACCTTAAATGTAGATAGATGTCCCCTCCACAAATAGAGAAATGTCTTTCCTATATATATATATATCTATATGTATATAGTATATCTATATATATATATATATCTTGTATATCTTAAAGTAGGTCCATACTGCTGAGTGGCACAGAGAGAGACGGGAGGAAGCAGCAGACTCTGGTTCTCAACACATGTGAGCTCTGGGCCCCAGCCTGCTTTTATACTCCAGTTCCCTCTTCTGTTCGTCTGCAGGCTCCGCCCGTTTCCTCGTCTCTTCTTCAGAGTTGCTCCTAACAGATCAGGTTGTGCTCACAGAAAGGTGCATGGAAAAAAAACGGAAAATAGTGAAATACGAGATTGCAAGCGCACTGGTGAACAGGTTATACGTATAACATGTTTGCATAACATTTGCCTAGGGTCAGATACGGGTGCTTTGCTATATATAAAACACACACACACACACACAGTAAGAGCAGGGGATGCAGACACACACACACACACACACACACAGTAAGAGCAGGGGATGCAGACACACACACACACACACACACACACACACACACTAGCAGACACACACTAAGAGCACAGTAAGAGCTCTCACAGTTAGAGCAGGAGCACACACACACACACAGTAAGAGCAGTGCGCGCGCGCACGCACGCACGCACACACGCACACACACACACACACACACACACACACACACACACACACACACACACACACACACACACACACACACACACACACACACACACACACACACACACACACACACACACACACACACACAGCAGGAGAACATGCACAGACGGGGTAGTTTTCATTGGAACAGGGCTCTTCCTTCTGGGATATAGATAAGTTTTTGAGCAGGAAGGGAGTCTGTCATTACAGAAGCTTCACTGTTTGTCATTACTACCAGAAGAATGGCCTCGATGGTTTGTATGAACATGCAGTCGGCCAACTTTGTCTACGCAGCAGCAACAGAAGCGCGCCAACGTTGTGCTGCGGTTTCCATGGTGCACGTAGACAGCAGCCAGCCCCCAGGGTGCTGAACTCTGTGGTTAGAGTTAACACCTGTGTTAGAAATGCCATATATTGTGTGTGTTCCAAAACGTTGCCTAAGGCGGGCTACATGTCATGTCTGCTGCTTGTTGTACATTTTAGGCTAAGGTTTGTGTCGTCCGTGCATACTACATGACAGTAAAACGCAAAAACAAGCAAAACAAAACTACAAATGAGTCATCAGAACAACGTCGTGTTTATTTCTAAAGCTGGCTTTTATAAAAACAGAAAGTAAACTGAATCCAAGAAATGAAACTAGCTTTTCCTGCTCCGTCCTCGGAGCGCTAGACGAGAGGGAAAGTGTCAGTGAGCGGCACGTAGATCGACCGGATCGCAACGCACTCATCTTTTAAGGGTTTGGTTTTTTCCAAAACGGTGCAAAACGTCCAACACACAAACACACAAGTAAATGTTGCATAGAAACATTTTCCTTCTACCGGTTCAAAATATGAAAGCTAATTTTGTGTCAAAAAGGTATAGATTTTCCTCAAGTAAGGCCATTTGAATCATCGAAAGCTCGGCATACAGAAACAGTTAAATAAATTTAAAAGCCAAAACGCCCAATGTCGAATAATACAAAAAAAAGATCACAACAGCGATAAAACAGTCAGTTACTTAGTGATCCAAACAACTGAAATATAAACTGCAGAGATGTCAATCAAATGATACATTATGTTTAACTGTCACCTCACTTCCATGTCCACATATCTCACCATAACATGAGACTTTCACAAAGTCACAATCAATATATTCATCTGCCCCCCGCACATGTACACTTCTCATCCAAGGAAGAATATATACACAATGAGCTCCTTTGCTTCTCCATCGTGAAAACCTTTCAAAATGAAATGGAATTCGGTCACTCAGGTGAAATTATTATATTACACAGAATTCAAATATTATCAACATATCTTATCGGTGCATTTCAGTGCGTTTATGTTCATGAGCCAACGAGAGGTGTGTTCAGCAAGATAAGATCATGGAACTCTCCTGCAGAAATCCTGCACCTTATCTAAAAGAAAACATGCCTAAGGGAAGATCTGAATAGACTAAATAATACGACTGGGGCAAGGAGCAGCCTGAGCGTGTGATACACCAATAAAATACAAGCAACCTTTGAAGAAAGAGTAGAGCAGCGACACCCAACTCTGAGCTACCGTACAGGTAGCTCTGAGCTCCAGTGCTACCTACAGGTAGCTCTGAGCTCCAGTGCTACCGTACAGGTAGCTCTGAGCTCCAGTGCTACCCTACAGGTAGCTCTGAGCTCCAGTGCTACTGTACATGTAGCTCTGAGCTCCAGTGCTACCCTACAGGTAGCTCTGAGCTCCAGTGCTACCCTACAGGTAACTCTGAGCTCCAGTGCTACCCTACAGGTAGCTCTGAGCTCCAGTGCTACCCTACAGGTAGCTCTGAGCTCCAGTGCTACCCTACAGGTAACTCTCAGCTCTCCAGATACTGCAAGGAAAACCTCGTTCTAAACGGACAGAGGTTCGGTGTAAAGCTATTCAGTCTGACAGCCGAAATGCATTTGTATGTTCATCTCTGTGAGCAGAGCAGATCTAAAAGGACACATAATTGAAGTATAGAACCATCCACCCCACGCCCCGTGCTGCATGACCCCACCTCATCGTTTCGGGGTGGGAGGGTGCATCAGTGTCTCTCTACGACTTCGTCGTCGTCGTCGTCCGACATCACCTCTACTTCCTCCTCTTGGCTCGGCCCCGCCTGCCCCGGCCGGCGGAGGGCCCCTCGCCCGCCGCGCCCAGGGCCCCGTCGGCGGGCGCGGCGGCGATGTTGATCTGGCCGTCCTGGATCTCGCTGCGGGCCTCGTCGGGCAGCTGCTCGATCTGCTGCTGGGCCTCCAGGTAGAACATGATGTCCCTCAGCTGCTCCTGCAGCTCCAGGATGGCCTCCTCCTTGCGCTCCCCTGGGGTTCAAAAAAAACCAAACGCGGCGGCCACATGGTTTGTTTTCGGGTCGTCTTTGTTACTGGAACCTGAACTTGAAGCTCCCGTGACCATCTCATCTTTCACATGTGTGTGTTGAAAGAGGGGGAGGACCTTGATGATTCAATGACTTAAGGTCTTCCTTAAATCATTGACCTCAGTGCCATTGAGCTAGGAATCAGTCTACTACTACTACTACTACTACTACTACTACTACTACTACTACTACTACTACTACTACTACTACTACTGCTACTACTACTACTACTACTACTACTACTACATCATGATTAAGCATATATTATCATCTAATGCCCCTTGCAGTGGATACCAGATGATGGCATCAGGCTGTGCCATCAAACTAGATAAGCCTTGGGGTTCTTTGGTTTATTTTTGTGGGGACGTCCACACAACACACACACACACACACACACACACACACACACACACACACACACACACACACACACACACACACACACACACACACACACACACACACACACACACACACACACACACACACACACACACACGAACCCATAAAAGGTATCACAAAGAAACGTGGGCCGCTCCCATTGGCCGCTGTCTCACCGGTCTCCCTCCCCTTGCGCTCCTCCTCGGCCAGCTGGGCCTGCAGCTCCGTCTGGTTGGCCCTCAGGCAGTTGTTCATCTCCTGCTCCTCCTTCAGCTCCCCGCTCAGCTTGGAGACGCGAGCGCTCAGCTGGGTGTACCTGAAGCAGAGGGGCGGGGGGGGGGGATCTGCTCAGTGATTGGCTGCTTCAGGGTTCCAACATTCTGTCGACAGAGTTACTCGTTCTGCGCTGTTGGCTTTGGGCGGGTACTAGAAGTTCTGTATCATTGTAAAAACTTGAAATAAATGATCCATTGATTTTTTTTTTTATTGATCTTTTTACATTTCATTCTTATCTTGATAGAATATCTTGAGCGGTTACGTCTTTTAATGTGAGCCTCTTCAAAAGATCCTTTTCTGTCACTGTGTAAAGTTCTCTAATCAAGTCTGAAAAGCCAAGTCCCTCCATCCTTAAGAAAAAGTACATTCGATAACTGGTGTCTTTCTTTAAATACCATTTCATCCTCACAGAGCGCAGTTCTGAGGTAATACACAGGCCCAATAACATAACATAACATGGATATAAATACGTCTGTTGTTACTTGCAGATACTGACTGAGCTGCTGAACGTATCTGCTGAATGTTGAACATACAAAGTATAAATAAAGGTTCAATATCAGAATCCAACGTCACGATTTTGAAGGACAAAAGGTGTCCACAATGCCAGGCGTCACACTCCATTATTTGACAGGAATGTGCGTGACTAACTCGTCATCTGACCGACACACCAAGCGCAGTGACCTGGTGTGAACCTGCAGTGTTTGCTTCTCCCACAGAGGGAAATATGCCACCGGTTAAGGTGTGGCGTAGTTCAGAAAGGTCAAGTGGTAATTGTAAAAGTAATCAGTGTGTATACTTGGTGACCTACTTCTTCTCCACACCCTGCTTCTCCTTGGACAGCTCGCCCATCCGCTGCTCCAGGTTGTCACAGCGCTCCAGGGTCTCCTTAAACTTCACCTTCATGTTGCTGATCTGGACACACACACACACAGTTTGTTTAGTGCTTCCATGGCCAATATTAGAGGTATTGCATGTAAAAACGAAACAACACGCACGCACGCACGCACGCACGCACGCACGCACAGTGCTGTCTAGTGCGTCCATGGCCAATATTAGAGGTATTACATGTAAAAACGAAACAATAAATATAAATACAAGCAATTGAACAGAGCAGCCTGTCCATGGGTTACCTCCTCTGCAGTCTCCTTCTCCAGATGAACGATCTTATTCTCCCAGTAGATCCTCTGGGACTCCAGCTGGCTGGTCAGCAGGTACGAGTACTGCAGACAATCAATTATGATATGAACCAAAAAATTATAATACTGAATAAAAAGGTGTGGTGCCACAGAGAAGGGAGGTGAAGGGACGTCTTTACCTCCAGCTGCAGACCGTCAATCTTCTCCGTGTGGCAGATCTCCCCCTCACACTCAAACTGGACCATCTTGCCGTCCGTCTTGCTGGCCACCAGGCGATGGACGTAGTTATCTGCAGAGCAGCGGCGCACGGTAAGTCAGGTCCAGGGGATCAGTGAATACATAAATATGCACTTCATTCACTAAAGTCCTCATTCTCACTATACAAAAAAAATACACTTCCATACACATAAGTGTATATATTGTATTTCTTGATTTGGCTCCAATTATTACATTGTATTGTGTTTATTACATACAAAAGACCCGAATTCCATTACATTTGCGTTTTCAATTTGTGGCACGTTAATGAACTATATACGATACCTATGAATGTATATCCAACGTCCGCAAACATATTCAATTCGAAGACCCCTACTTCCCGTATCAAACACACAGCCGAGACACAGTCCACGGTTATTATTAATAGAGAGCAACTGTGGCCAACAGGTAACCACAAAGCACGCCGCGGGACAGCGCCCGTGGCGACACAACAACAACAACAACAAGGCGGCCCCGTGGGCGTTGGGTACCTCCGGCGTAGTCCCACACGCGGTGGTTGGTCAGCTGCATGGCGTAGGTGTGCTGCGTCTCCTCAAAGTGCTTGTAGGCGTGGCGGCTGACGTAGCGACCGCAGCCGATGTGCCCGCAGATCAGGCAGATCCACAGGTTCTACGGGGGGAGGACGGCGTGGTGTGTGCTGGTTAGCGGGGGGGGGGGGGGGGCTGTGATCGCTGCCTGAAAGGTCGCGGGTTTGAGAGCATACATTCTAACCTCCAGGCCGCCTTGAGCGAGACGCCCTCCCCTCAACGTGAGAATGAAGCATTTTTTTTTGGATTGTCAAGAGGGTTGGGCTTAAGGTGTCTGCTAAGGACTTGATCTCAAGGAACAGCAGAAGACGGAAAAGGTTAGAAGGAGATATACTGGGAGGACAGATCAGAGATATGTGTTTCAACCAAAAACAAGGAAATACATAAAACACAAACAGTAACTCGGGTTAAATACCTCTTGCACGCCACATTCAAAGCACTTGTTCTCCTCGACGGGTTCCGGCGTTTGGCAGTAACGACACACGGGACACCTGAAGAGAGAGACAACAACAGATCCCCGTCAACAAAACCCTGAGCCTCACCACTGGTGGGGCCGCCACCAGAAGCACTACGCTCATTGTTCTCTGTTGTTGAGCCGTGTGCGTTTCCTCCAGAATCTATAGACACAGAATACAATAGGAGGAGGAAGGAACCACGGAGAAGAGACGGCGAGACGGAGCCTCTGAACATCAGACGGAGGAGCCGACAGCGTTAGGGTCGCGTTATTGTGAAACCATTACTGACTGGTTCCTCATAAAAGGACTGGTGGTTGGAGCTGGTCTCCCCATTGTTACTAGTGCTGGGCCGAGTTAATGTTCGCTGTTAATATCTAATCGCTGCTTACAGATCCTTACCTTTCAGGAAGACAATTGATCAAAACAACTCTGAAGCGAAAGAAAACGAGCCCTTCAACCCGCTTTGAGCTGGTCTGCCATCAGACATTATCAATCTCAAGTCTGATTTGTTAGACTACCCTTACAGTTAATGGTGACATAATGGTACCACCAGGTGTGGTCAGGGTTACACCTGGTGGTATAACAGGTCACCGGCCCCAGTGCCGAGTGCTGCCCGGGTACTACTCACGAGGCGTCCTCCCAGCGCTGGAGACACTGGCTGTGGAAGCTGTGGTTGCACAGGGTGGTGAGCACCCCGTTCACCGACTCGTCCATCCGCTCCAGACACACCGTGCACTTGGGCAGCTCCGTCAGCTCCATCACCGGCAGACTGGCTCCCTGCGGGGGGGGGACGGGGGCGCAGAGGATCAGGGGGAGGGATAAGGTATAAGATAAGATAAGATATAAGGGCGACGTCTTCCGGTGAGAGTAGGGGTGCACGTCAGGGTAATGGAGTTAACATAACAGCGTGAACATAATACTGCAGACATAGTTAACAACGGATTACATTTGTTTAGTTATATCAATAGCAACTTAAACACACAAGAGGGGATTGACCATGGGATGGGTGGTCTTACTGTAACGGCATATATATATATATATACATATATATACACACACACACACACACACACACACACACACACACACACTATATACCATTACAGTAAGACCATCCAGGACCACCAAGCCCACCATCCAAGACGACCCTACTATAATATATATAGTAGTATATACATGTATGTATAGCAAATACTTTAGTGCTTAAAGTCCTAATACCCGGTCTGACTTGATGACCTCCGCCCGCTCCACATAGACCAGCTGGCACACCGCTTCCTCGATGGAGTTGAATTGGCGGCCATTACAGGCCGTATAAAAGCTGTCTGCATCTGCCTGTTCAACACAACCAAATAGAGAGACATGGCATTGAAGAGTTCACTATGCACACAATTACTGATACAAAATGATATCAATTCATCGTGTTGTGGTCCTGTCTAGATCAACTGGCAGAGCATGGCATTGAAAAGGGTGCGACGTTGATGAGCCATTAGAAGACATTTTAAAATCTCCCATTTGTGATGTCACAACTGGCTCAGTAGGGGCCTCCCTAACTACTAGTTGCTTCAGTGACCTTTACAACTTTAATTCATCGATATAAGGTGTGTCTTTCAAATGGCTTAACGACATCACACCTGGTTGTCAAATGGGGCCCTTGAACACTGCCAGGGCTACGGGCTTGACTCCCGCTGTGGGCCACCTGTTCCAAGAATACATCCAATGTGTATTGTGCGGTGCATGCTACATTTTTACCATCCGATGATGAATCGAGGCACCGCCCCTTACCTGAGTTCTGAATGTGATGAGGACCATGTACTGGTTGGGGGTGGAGTCTCGGATGATCTTCATGTGTTCCATGACGTCATTGAAGGGCGCCACCAGCTTCATGAGGTCATGGCTGGTCATGGTGGCCGGGACGGTGAGGATACAGAGCATGGCACTGCGCCTCACGTCCTCCGTCAGCGATGTCATCTTACTGCGTCGCCACGAGGGATCACAGGACTACATTAGTCTTCTGGGTTTTCAACTGACATTATTTTTTTCAGTGACATGATGAAGAGGGGAGATTATTAATGTAATTTACTCAAATGTTATAAATTTCAATCATCACCCTGACTGCTCCGTTGTCGCCAATATAAAAATATTTGCAGGATACAGCTTCAGACATACAAATACTGGGTTTTCTATTCTTGGTTCAGATTATCAAAGGAATGCTTCTTCCATGGCTACTCAACAGACAAAGCAAGCCATTTTACGTTTTGGGCTATGGTAAAATGCAACGGGCATATTCCAAGCACAAGTTAATAACGACTAGTTAACTAGTTACCAATCCAATGAAGAGAGGACTCACAGATGAAAACAATACTTTGTGCCGTGACTCACTTGGTCTTATAGAGGTGCATGATCCCGTGGACGATCTCCACCGAGGGGTTCCCACTGAAGAAGGAGATCTGGTCGGGGAGTTCCTTAGAGGGAGAGTCTGGCGCCTGGCCCGTCTCCCCAGCCTTGTCCTGAACGTCCTCTGTACCGTCTGGGTCAGCCCTGGCTCCCCCCTGGCCCTCGCTATCCTCCGCCGAACCACCACTGTCTCCACCTCCTCCTCCTCCTCCTCCTCCTCCTCCTCCTCCTCTGTCTGTAGGGACAGGGACGGGAAGGAGGTTCTCATCTCTGCCGTTTAAAACTTTGGAGAGATGGATGTAAACAAACGTTACAATGTCATAATCTATGGATAGATGGACGAATGTCTACCTGGATTGGGCTCAAACGTCTCAATGACCATGTCCCCCATAGCTCTGCTGCCGATGTGTTGGTGGATGACCACCGATCGCTCCAGCTCCGTCTTTCCACTCAGGGCGAGTTGGGCGAGGCCCAGGGCTTTCTCCTCGAGGGTCTTCTCGGACATGCCGTCCACTGTGGCGGGGAAATAAACACGGGGAGGGGAGACGTGATGGGTCTCAGGTGCGCTAGCTGAGTGTGTTTCTGCGTGACATGATGCTTATCGGGCTTGCCAGTACATGCTAGTACAGTTCATGCGTCGAGAGTATGCCATTGTTGTTTACAGACAGAACTATCCCGACTTTAGAAACCATTTTCTGGATACTGGTGAATCACTGGGAAGGTTCAGGAGAAGAATGAATGTTTGGGTAAACTACAATAGGGCCTGGCTTTTATTCTTTGTTCGATCTTCCTATTTTTTTTCTGAGCCATCCCAGAGAGGAGCATTACTACTCCTATGACCCGAGCACCTGCCAGCCTCCCCGGGGCTAGTGGCCCGGGCTACACATGACGCTAAGCCCTAGCTAGGGAAACTCACCGGCAGAATACTCGAAACCCTCCGGAGAAGGAGACTGGTCGGCTAGTTCCAAACGGATGACAACCAGAGACACACTCATGAGGTACGAACAAAGTGACAACCTTTTTGAGAAAACAAAAACTCAAAAATTGGTCAGCAGCCCCCGGTTGGCTCACAAGCAGAACACTCTGGGATATACTAAACAATCTAATGCTTGAAAAATCAACAGCATTTGGTTGTATTACGACATTCGTCCTGTAGTCTTCACACACCCATAGAGACGAGTCAGAATATTGAATCCGAGACCATAGCCAATGATCATTAAGGAGCGTTTTCCCCAATATTTACTGTCATGTTTGGCAACTGTTTATTGTTCAATAGTCTCGCGATACCAGGTGATCGGAGATCTCGCGGTCTACCAAACTACTTTCGCGAGGCGTCTTCTTCGTTTGATGTAAGATGGTGGTTGACATTCACCATGTCGGTGTTGCCGTCGCCTGCAGGGAGGCAATGGTAACTGACCTAATATTGTAAATCGTCCTTTTCCTAATTACGAACATTTGCATAATGGATAACGTATTCAGTTCACAAGGCGTGAATGCCAATCAATATATTATTATGGCATGATCCCTTGATAATCGCTAATTATTCTTATATTATTCTGCAGAAGTGAAAAATACACGAAACAGAAGCTATATTTACTAATTTTATTTAAAAAAAAAACATGACATTGACATTCCAGTGTTTTTGTTTTCCATTTTTTAACAAAAGAATGAAAGGGTGAGATGACACTCAATCAACCAACATTCAAAACCTCAACAAAAACTTGGATAACAACTTTCTCAACCTTAATGAATCGGGTGGGCCAGAAGCCAAAACAAATGCATGTTTAGCAAACGTCTCTATGAATATACAAGGTGAGATGGGATATATTAAGTTACTCTAAATTCTGATTTATTTTTAATTGTTTAACACAGAAGAGACCCCGGTTAACTTACAGCACTAAAAGTTTGCAATGTTTGGGTCATCAGAAAGCTTATGGCTGCGTTCTTGGCTTATTCTTAATAATGCTGTTGCATGAATTTCACTCGCCAATTTAGTTCCTTATGCAGTCAACTGAAAATTATCTTTAAGCTTTTCTTTTTTCACAAGCTGATTTTGAGGAGACTAAATGTCCTGTATATTTCAAAGGAGGCGGTAGACCAAGGCAAAACAAAACACAACAAATTGATTTTCTACTGCAGCAGTTTAGTTAATGTACCATCTTAAATCTATTTACAAATTAGGTCCAATGTTGAAATAGCTGTGGAAAATACAATAACTGGTTATGGCAGTTTAGTGCAAAAGCAAAGAGCCAACCAAGAGTCACAAAACCTACCTCTATTGCATTTCATTTTTGTAGAAAAACAGACATGAGAAGATCACCCATCTGAAATGGTTGATTAAATCAAAATCTCGGCTTTGTTGAGTTTTGAATGGGTACATGTATTGACAACACAGGCACTTGGTTTTAGTTTAATCCTAGCATGTGTTGATATTTATTTTAACCTCATTGTCATATTTATTGTTAAATATACAAGCACAGTCTTTCAATTAGTTGTTGAAAAAGTTGACATCCACGTCTTCTATTGCATTAACACACCTTGTACTTAAAATGGCTCAGTAGGTAATGTAGGCAATATGTTTGTGGAGCATTCATTATGACAGAATCATAAACAGTCTTCAACCATATTCTCCTCATACTCTCAACTCATTTGGAAAGTGCAATATAAAAGAGTTGATGGGTGTTCGATTTTGAAACCAGTATCGGGGGGGGGGGGGCGAAATGCAGCTGACATCCTAACTTAATTCCTTAAATTGTGCAGCTTACACGTTTCAATTAATTTGACTGGTACATGAGTGAACCTCTCCCGATACCAAAATGAACACGCAAAATTAAAATATTTAAAACAACCAAGTGAATTCAGTCTCCGACCCCTCAGCTATGGCCTCACGTCGTGTCTGTGATGGATGCTGATATAAAATAGTGCCATCTAATTCAAACTCCCACATCTAAATGTAGGACAAGCAACCATGCCAATGGAGAACACGTGTGCATCTAAAAAAAACAAAACGGACACTAACCTCAGTCACAAATTAAAATGGGGTTGGGGGGGAGCGGCCATAATAACTAACATACAATGGAAATAGTGGTTTTATTGTCTCTCTTTATATTCCTGTTCAGTCAAAGAGTAGTTGACGATGATGGTGAGGCTTAGCTCTGCGGACTATGTACAATAATTTATAAGTCGTTAAATCTAAAACTGTTTTTATAATCATCTATTTTTCCACTGCTATGGTTATGTCTTTTTCTTACTTTGCAACTGCTGTGTCATTTTCCAAGAACACTTTATGAGAGTCGGCTGTGCTACGTGAGATAGAGAGAGACCCGCCCGATTGAGTGAAATGGAGCGGGAGGCCGGGAGCAATTCACAAGAACCCAACTTGAGGAGACGTGAAAGGGGAGATGGAGATTCCAACCAAAACTTTTTTTTTTTTTTTTTTCAGCTGGCATTGGGGGAGGGTATGTGGAGCTGGTGGGTGTGGTGTAAACGATGAGCCAAGATAAAGATTGACAGTGGTGCGAGGGGGAGGGTGGAGAAGGTGATAACAATAACAATAATCTTGATCGGGGGTGTCGGGTGGCGATGGCGTGTCAGATCTTGAGGGTCTTTAGCGTCTCTGCTCTCCTCTTCAGCAGATCTCCCAACTCCTGCAGCGAGCGTAAATAACTGCTGTGCACCTTGTCCATACCAGCCCTGATAAAAGACTCCTCCTCCTGAGAGACAATAATCCATCGTTAATATCAAAACGAGTATTGTCACGCCGGTCGTCCTCATAATTATTATCATTAACACCATTACAATCATCATTCCTACCCTCATGATTATGATCGTATTACAAAGTCTGAGGCTATCCAAACAGTAGTTTGAATAGTAATTGAGAAAAGAAGAAGATCAACATTAAGGATAAAATAAGTGTGTACATGCATGTGAGGGAGGTTACCTGTGTGTGGATGGGGGGGGGCTACGTGTGTGTTGTTGTCATTACCTGTGTGTGTGGCTCCAAGGTGAGAGAGGCCAGCTTGAGAGCCGTCAGCCCCAGCTCCTGGGTCTTGATGTGCTCCAGCACCTGGCTGAGGACCTCTTGGAGGCCACCAGTCAGCGCCTGGAATCCACACACCACCGCGGGCTAGACCGCAGAGGAAACACAAACCATCTCTTCACTATCGGCTGTAGCCCCGCCCACCGGTCAAAATAGCTTATCTCCCCCATCTCCCCTCCAGACCAGCTCACTGAAGCTAGCCTAGCAGCTCAAGCTAGTTTAGAAGCTTAAGCTAGCTTAGAAGCTCGAGCAATCTTGGATCCTCAAGCTAGTTTAGCAGCTGAAAATAGCCCAGCAGCGGCTTGGATGCACTTCTAATCCTGATATTAAACTCAAGACTAATTGTAAATAAAATCCTTGTGTGATGATTGTCATTTTTCCGATCAAAGTGTCGCCCGGCATGTAAACAATGCACCCGTTCTTTTAAAGTTCTAGCTTAAAGTTCCTTCCACTTTTGCACACCCACCGTGACCTGAAACTTTAGATGTGACACCTCATAATCCTTTGCACTTCTGCAGTCAGCATGCTCCCAATACTATGTGGATGGGCTGTGTTGCCAATTACAGTCAAATGATTACGTGACGTCAATTATATCAAGGCAGGTCAGAAAATGTACACCATAACTTACACAAGGAGTGAAAGACACAACAGGGGAAGGTGAGAAGAAGTGACAAAAGTGAGCAGCCTTACCGGTGCTGTGTTGGTGTCCTTTTTCTTTTTCTTCTTTTTCTGTAGACTCGCCTTGAGTGGTCGTATCACCTTAGCACAGTGACTGGCCACCCATAGCACCACGCTCATCGTCTGCATCAGAGGGGGCAAACACAGTGTGTTTCTATGGTTTACATCAGCTTGGCAACTCATGGTGGATGTATAAGAGGTGCACTGCATGTCATTGTGTTGACAAGTATCGAATGTCTCACCTCAAGAAAGAAGACTAGGTTTTCTAATAAGGAGGGCTGGGTTTTCAACCGGCTGTCTTTCATTTCCAAAAGATCGCCTTTGCATTTATTTGACATTTCTGCAAAAAAACAAACATCATCAAACATCATTGTTTAGCATCAAATGTTGACCCAAATATTGGTCGGGGGTTCAAAACAAAAAACGATTCATTTGACATATACAAAGCAAACGTCTTACCTTGAAGTTGTATTACTAAAGATTTAAAATTGTTGCAGATCCGGGTTTGAAGCTCTGTTGACTCATCTATACAGAAGACAACAAGACCACAAGGAAGCCCCAGATTAGAATTTACACATGTTGACTGGAAGGCTGAGTAATGTTATAACAAGTGGATAAGAATGATAAGAAATGGATAAGAAAGGATGTACTTTATTAACCTAGACAAGAGATTTGTCCATCACAACCATAATTAATGCAAGAAAAAAATACATTACACATTATTACATTATATACATACATAAACAAGAATATACTGAAAACTATATCATTTTAAGTAACAAAACAACATCTATAGACACAATCCATATAGGAGATTCTGGAATGATCCGTCTCACCCAGTCCCATTGTCTCCAGCTCCTGCAGATGAACGGTGAGCTGCAGCGCTGAGGTCTGACACTGGCAGCCCCCACAGGCCAGGGCCGCAGCCAGCCGCGTGGACGGGGGGCCCAGGAATGGATACTGGAGACCCCCGCCGGACGCACAAAACACAGAAAACCCAGCATTACACAAACACCGCAGCCACGACTTTACAAAAGGCTCCAAACACTACGTAGCACCATTTTAATTAAAATGAACATGGAACGACAATTGAACTGGGAGCCAAAATCAATTATATGAAATCAATTCTGAGTACAAAGTGGTTTTATCCAGAGTGATTTAGATGCATGTCATCAAGGAGCAGGTAGGGGTTGAGGCATCATGCTCAGGGGTTAGGCAGCGGTCATTGGGGATTGAACCCGGTACCTTTCAGGTGCGACTGAACAACCACCAATAGCTAGCCTCATGAGACCATCCAGACCCCACGGGTTCACACTCAGTGTCTTTTCAACATACGGCTGTGGTGGCAATATTTGGAAATCCACTGCTGCCCAGCCAAGCCCAGGGTGCAATTGAAATGAAACGCAAACGAAAATCAGGACGTCCCTCACTAGGCTCAAAACTTCCCCGCCCCCAATTAAAATATGAATATACACACAAATATAAACGCAATCAAATGTGGCCCAAATAAGGACTACACTTCCTGGCCTGGAGAACCCTACCTGTGCGCGTTTCTCCGACAGGCAGACGGCCTGCTGCAGCGTCTGCTCCAGCTGGGAGAAGAGGCGGGCCGCCACCGACGCCTTGTCCCCCCCGACGCCGTTCTCGCTGCCCAGGGAGTTCTGCTGCTGCTGCTGGTGGGCGTGGCCCGGCGTGGTCAGGGCCGCCAGCAGCCGCAGGGTGAGGGAGCGCATCCTCAGCCACAGACACTCCTCCTCCATGGAGGCTCGCCGGTGCTCCTCAGTCAGAGACCTGGGGGGGCGGGGGAGGGGGGGGAGAGGAGGAGGGGGGGGGGCGGGGGGGGGAGGAGGAGGGGGGGGGGGGGGGAGGAGGGGGGGCACAGACACGGTGAGGGCCGTTCAGAGTGGAGCTGGGTTTTGTAAAACGTAAAAAAAAAAAGGCGCGTTGATGTTGATGGAAATGTCTGTTCGAAGGTCATGGTTTGAGTTGAAGGGGGTCGGGTTCATGGGCATGTTTAAGGTAATAGGTAAAAGTTGAACTGGTGTTTATAGTAATTGGGTTTTCAGCATGGTAGCGCATTAAAGGCCCATAGGATGGGGGGTTTTATTGTTGGATTAAAGTTGAAGGTCCAGGGTGGAGAATTCTCCTCGATGCCGGATTCACGACTTGTCATCACACCCCAAAAATAATATATTCATCATTAGTTGGAGAGGAACAAAAAAATAATATGTATATATTTTTTTATTTGTATGAATTTTTTGCACATTAGAAAAAAAACACTATAGCAACTTCAATTTGATAGTGGAAAAAAATAAAACAGGACCTAATCCAATAGGAGAGCACAATGAGGCAGCATCAGCGTCCTTAGACTGTCCTTAGTACGCACCTATCTCTAGGATCCCAGCTGGTGAGCACGGTGAGGTCTCGGTTGTCTCTCAGGGTGTCCCAGGGGATGTCGTCCTCCTCTGGGGTCAAACTCATAGACTTCACACTCTCCTCCAGACTCAACACGCTGTCGAAAGACCAACACACACAGACGCAACCAAAGATTAACTTCCTGTGAAAGGATGCCACTTCCATTATGTAACATTTTAAAGCAGCCTGTTTCAGACATCCGTTTCTCCTGCATAGTCATCGCTGCTTTGGTCATACATAGATACAGTAACCACCCTCTAATATAGGGGGGAATTTGTCTCATTTAAAATTCACAATTCTAATTATTTTTTGATGCGGTTCCCAAGTTGAGGTTGTTTATTTGTTGTTGTTGACATTCCACAAGTGTGAGTGAGAGAGTATATTCCTCACATGTCTGCTTCCAGGAAGAGGTCTAGCAGCATCCTCTCTGTGCGGACCTGAGCGAAGTGCAGCGATTGGTTGAGCCGGCTGCGCAGAGCAATGAATTCTGGTATCTTCTCGAACGCCCCATACTTATACGCCTGGATGATGTACTCTGAGGTCTGGTGGAGCGACACACAAGGACAACAGAGGAGATGAGAAATGAATAGGAAATGAAAAAAGGAACAGACAAAAAAAAGATGAATACATGGAGATGTTAAGGAGAGAAATAACATTTGAGAGATTAATGTTAAAGTTAAACAGTACAAATCTGGATACGGATAAATGTCTCGATAACGTTGGACGATGCCTTTCCTAGTAAAGCCTCTATACTAAAAGTAAAGACAAAAAAAACAACGGCTGGACATTGGATGACTTACATCTTTCTGGTTAGAGTGGAAAAACCTGAGGGTAAAATTACAGGACTGGGAGGCTGCAGCAAACTGACCCAAAGGCTCAGCATAACGAGTTAACAGATACCTAAAAGTAAGAGAGGGGATATTTTCACTTTTCACAAAATAAAAATGTAAAATAAAAAAACATAAAATGCTGATACTAGTAACATTGATCTGATACCAAGTGTATATTTTTGCCATGTGGGTGTCTGTGCGTGCGCGCCCCGCACTGACCCTATGGTGTCGTGCTGCACGTGCTTGGCGTCCAGGCTGGAGTAGAGGTCCACCACGGGTTCGAAGGCTCCCAGGTGACAGTAGAGAAGGAGCAGGAGCAGCTTGAACTGGGCGTTGGAGGGCGAGTGGGACAGGCCCTCCTGCAGCAGCCCGATACCCTGCCAGGCCATGGACTCCTCCCCTGGTGGTGGCGGCGAACAGTACACACATTATAATAGGATACCGACGGAAAGGAAGACGGAGAGAGACAAATAAATGAATGACGAAAGAAAGACAAATTGACAAACAAAGACAAAAGCCGAACGAAAATGAGGAAGAAAGTAAAGACAAATTGAGCAAGAAGGAAAACACAATTTGAGAAAGACGGAAATAACAAATTGAGAAAGAATGGAAAGACAAATGGAGAAAGAACTAAATTGACTGAACAGACTTAAAAGCCAGAGAGATGGAAGCAGAGCAGGATGAATACATCTGAAGGGGATACTGACCGGTCTCCTTCCACAGGTCGACGTACACGTGAGCGGCCATCAGACAGTACATGTCAGAGAACTGCAGCTCCGTCTTCAGAGCCGTTGCACCTGTTCAAGCACACAAAGAGTCACTCATTTTATGAGGGAGAGATTATACAAAACGAAAGGAGAAAGATTTGTATACTGTAGTCAAGTTATTTAAAAAAAAAAGGTCTTTGTGGTTTGTATTGGGAGATGTACTGATTCACTGAGACTTTGTTAGGAACAAGGTTGTGTGTGTTTAAAGGTCCCATGACATGCTACTTTATGAATGCTTTTATATAGATGCTAGTGGGCCCCTAATACAGTACTTGGAAGATGTTCAAGAAATTCAGCCTTGGTGCAGAATTACAGTCACTACGAGCCAGTCCCACAATGAGCTCTCCACAAACATGCCGTTTTTTTAGAGGTGGGTCAAGGTGGGGGGTGGGGGTGTGGCCCTGAGCAGCTTGCGGCCACGGTACCATGCGCTAGTGTTTACAGTGGATGTATAGCAATGGCGAGGCACACGCAGCTTTTGGCCGTGTTCTGTAAATATTCTATATAGAAATATTATACATAGATATCTATTTCATATAATATATATTATCACGTCCAAAATCTGTGTGCCTCCAGACGATATTATGAATCTCTAACGACTCTTCCACTTCCACATCAATCTGAAGTAGACTGAACCGCGACATGGAGGAGAAAGGGATTGTTGCCCACGATGGTCGCCCGCCGCCGGGGCACCACTGCTTCGGCGGGAGTCAATCCCTTCCTCCTCCATGTCGCGGTTCATGTACTTCAGTCTGGTATTTCCACAACGAGACTCGTTGTGGAAATAGCCAAAGTTCAAAGCCAGTTCCTGAGAACTTTGGCTCTGAGATAACCCGCACTATGTCCACACTACGAGTCTCGTTGTGGAAATACCAGAGACGTCAGAGAACCTGACGCAGTCTAGTCTTTTCACCAAATGCAAGCTTTACGCAAGCTTGCCTAATTGTGTTGCGTGTTATGGGCCATAACACCAACAGCAGGTCATCCAACTAACAATAAAGTGTACAACACTTGCGTTACAGTGTGTATATTCTCACACACACACACACACACACACACACACACACACACACACACACACACACACACACACACACACACACACGAAAAGGGAGGTAACATTTCCCCATATGACAACATACAGGGAAAAATCCAAATCGGCGCGTTTGAGCTTTTCATTTTTCCAAAGGCGGAGCAGGATACCTAGTGCTCATTTTACACCTAACGCCATATCTAGCCACTGGGGGACCATAGGCAGGCTAGGGGAACTAATATTAATGTTAGAAAACCTCATAAAGTGAAATTTTCATGCCATGGGACCTTTAACACCGAAGATGCCATTAGATAACAAAATGATTTATTTTTTGCACCACAAAAGAAATCCATAACCACGATGCCTCCACAGTCTCCACAGCCAACGACTCACCAAACTTGAGGCCGTGGTGATAGTGGGCCTTGAGGTCTCTGATGACCCTCAGCTTCCCCTCGGTGCCGAGGGCGTGGTGGAGGCCCAGCGCGCGGCTCAGCTGACACACGCACAGGTGCCTCTGGAGGGCCTTGGTGTCCTCCGGGAACACAGAGCCGCCCTCCTCCTCAGACTCCCCGCCGAGCGGCACCGCTTCCCCCAGCCCACTGATGAACTGAAGACCAACGCCAGGCGAGAAAGAGACCTCAGAGCAGGGCTTCAGCTGTGTGTGTGTGTATCGTGTGAATGCAGAGTCTAAGTCGAGACTCGCTGTGTGTTTGCGTGTTAAGACAGAGGGAGACATAAGATAAAAGAGCTCGACAGACGGAGGAGGACAGAGAGGGAGAGAGCCAACGACAGACCTTGAGGTGCTGGTCGGGGGGCATCAGGTGCAGGTATAACTTCAGGTCCGTGATGCAGCAGGGCTTGTCTCCAAACTGACTGAAGTACTGCGTCATCAGCTCCCACGGTTCCCCTGCACACAGAGCCCCGACGGAAAGGCGGGAAACGACATTAGACTCACTGCCTAGTGACACGACAAGCGGGAGTCTCCGCCCAGCTGTATGATGGATAGACCAAAACACCAGCTTACAAGTCAAGTGCAGTCCACAAGGGAGCGAGCTATACATCTGCATGGACACCCCCCATTTGTGATGTCACAAATGGCTTGTAATATCCAATTTCCCCCTCACACCTGATAGTGATAAAACAAAAGGGCCCCTTTAAAGGGGGAGGGAGGCCTGTCTGTGGTGTACCTAGCTGGGCCTCCTCGGGGCAGCCCCTCTCCCTCAGCCTGTGGATCAGCTCCAGGCGGGCCAGGTAAGGCCCCCGGAGCTGCCGGGTCTCCTTCTTGTTCTCTGCCTGGATGCGGTCCTCCACGAACGTCATGGCCTCGGCCACGCTGTTGTGGACGCCACCTTCTGTACAGCTGGGGGAGGGACGGCAGATGGCGGGGGGGGATATGGAGTTAAGATTGTCTAAAGTATGCTCGGTTGCTGAGCTTAACCTGCAGTATGTAACTTTTCCCACAATTGACTCTGCTGAAGAATATCGGAGCCCGAAGGTTTCACAACAATAGAATCAATAGAAATACAACAATAATAGATATAGATACAACATATTATACATATACAACATATAATACAACAATAGAATAGCCATCCACTCGTCAATCCATCCAGGGAATTCTTCCTGCATAGTGTAGGTAACAGATGACATACTGACAGCATACAGACCATTTACAGAGCATAATAAGAGGCTATAGGCTTGAGCATGTCATAACATAGCTACTGTTGGAAAATCCTATGCACCCACATAGACAACCCTGCTTGACGTAACCAGCTAACCAAACTTTCTTCTTAAATTAGTGTTAAAAAAAAAATAGAGATCAGGATGAACAAAGAGAACTATCTAGGACAGACAATTATGTAGAATCAGCAAGTTCCATTCCTTCAAAATAACCCAATTTGGGGAATTTTCTAAGACATATTAAGCTAAATAAAATCCCTCCCTCCCCCCCTCTGCTACTTACTGTTCTCCTTCCTCCGGGGGGCTCCACGATTGGTCAATCAGGTGGAAGAGGGAGTCAAAGTAACAAGAATAGAACTGCCAATCATCGGGGCTAAAACGACACAGGAACAGAAAACACTGGTAAAGCCAACCAAGGGCAGCGGGAAGCAGATGAAGGTGAGCGGTAGGTACAGCCCAATAAGGGCAGCGTGGGAGGTTCCTACTTTTTGAGCAGCAGCTTGCTGGCCAGGGCGTTGCCCTCGGGCCAGCGCTGTAGTCGCTGGTACAGCATCATACACTTGCTTTCTCTGCTCTGCAACTCACTGGTCAGTTTCTCTACGGGGGGGGGGATACAGAAACACAGCGTGGCACGGTCAGACTCTGTGGTAGTGCATCCATGATGACGCATGTGAACACACACACACACACACACACACACACACACACACACACACACACACACACACACACACACACACACACACACACACACACACACACACACACACACACACACACACACACACACGCTAACACACAGACACAAACACACGCGCCTACCACCAAGTGGGCCCCTGATCACGTCGAGGGCCTCTTCACATTTCCCCAACCGCTCCAGTATCATAAAGTACAGCTGCACCTGAAGCCACACAACAACACAACACAGACCTCTATTGTTACACTAATAATAATAACGAGATATGCTTGTGCAAAGTTTGCATTTTTGGGCAGTTGGTATAGCGCCACCTTTGGGCCAATCAGTGTAATATTTGCTGTCTGTTAATCTTGGGTCAACCTCTACAGGTGTAGTAAGTTTCGTAAAAAGCGTGCGAGCGGTTTAGGCTGTGTAATGCAAACGCGGCGGAATAATAATAATAATAATAAAACTAACAATTACAATAGGTTCCTCGCACTTTGTGCTTGGCACCTAATAATAATAATGATCACCAGCCCCACATCGCCATCCTATTCCAAGTGTCTTTAAAAAGACTAATGTTTCCAATGCATACATCAAGCGGCCCCTACATTACCACCAGATGTGTCAAGTGATTTCAAAATCGATCTGCTGTGACGTCACAAAGTGAGAGGGCCCTCACAGACGGATGATGGATCGACCAATCACCCTGCTGCTGAAGCAATGGGCTCTATAACATTATCTCTAGAACAGTAATCAATTGATATCAAAATGACCATCTCCTCACCTCAGCTTCTGCTTCTATCTTCTCCTCCTTCACCATCTTCTCCACCATGCGTTCAGCCAGGGGGAGAAACATGGTCTGGGCCAGCTTCTCATCCTGGGCCGAGATGGCCTGAACGAACACACGAGAACACACACACACACACACACACACACACACACACACACACACACACACACACACACACACACACACACACACACACACACACACACACACACACACACACACACACACACACACACACACACACACGTAAGAATATGAAAAGTGAACAGTGTTGATGAACGTTGGCATAGGTTACACGGGATGGAAGCCTGCACTGACCTGCATTACGAGACTCATTACAGACCAGAAGTAGTAAGGGTTCTTGGGGACGATCTTGTAGAGAGCCATTCCTGCCTGTAAAATGAAGAGCAGAATAAGGCAGATTGGTATTTAGCGTGGAATCAAAAGTCGATAAATTAACTGTAGTTAAAATGGACATCATCACCATCGTCTAGCTGGTAGTATTACACACTTGGTAACACACACACACACACACACACACACACACACACACACACACACACACACCGACTCTTTAACAAGAACGAAACGACCTCATTCAACGTTTCAGTTCTCTCTCGTTCGTTCTCCCAGACTCGACTCTCACTCTCTGACCACTGTGTTAAGTTAGCAGAGTGGTGAAGAGGGACTGGCCTGGGCAACAACCTCCCGATTCAGAACATGAAGCGCTCCTCAGCTGAAAGGAACTTAGTTGTAATGTTGTGTGTTGATTGATGACAGTTTGCACGATCGTATGAGAACGAGGGAGGAGCCGAGTCTGACTGACTCAGCTGCGAACCGTGCAAGGGTCCCTTTCACAACAGTGTAACTACGCATTGGGGGCTTTGGGGAGATGGTGGTCAAACCTGCTGCATCTTCTTGTACTCCCCCACGCGGGCGTAGGCCATGAAGAGGTGCGAGTGGTACTCCTCACTGAGGGGGACCTTCTTCACCGCCGCCTCGTACAGCTTGGTGACCAGCTCGGCTGAAACCAGACCAAGCACAACACGTCGATGAGAGGTACTGCAGCCTGGGCCCACCGCAGAACAGGACCATCATACATTCACGGAAAAATATGTCTGCAAAGTTTTCATGTAAAGATATGTGGAAACATTACTGACAGCTGGGGTTTACATTATTGAAACTATGCATTAACTATGCCATTATATCCCACATTGTTAAAGACTTGATTCAAGGCTGTCCATCATTTGCAATTACCGGACACCTTTGGCTTTTAACTGATCCGAATCAATGAGCTATAAATCCAACCAAAATCAATATTACGAGTTACTTTCATCTACATCTAATCCCTGTTGGTAACTGTGGTATGAGCAGAATAAACTGCTCCGGGGTGTCCCGTTATGGGAACATATTGTACGACGGGGGAGAGGGTGCGGCTGAGGCGGAGCCAGGGTCGCTTACTACTGCTGAAGTACATCATCATCGTTGTGCTTTATTCCTTGCTCAAGAGAACTACAACTGCAGTGAGCACCACTGAAGTGTGTGCTCAGGATCCTGCGGTGTGACTCACGTCGGTGCATCTCCCTGTACAGTATGGTCAGGGCCTGCAGGGAGTTGTCGTCGGTGGGCTCCAGCGTAGCAACTTCCTGTGCCAAAATAAAAGCCTCATCCTGCTTCCCCGTTCGCTGCAAACCGATGGCCTTCAGGACCTTGAGAAAACAGGAAACAGCCATTTCTATATCAAAAGGAAAGCTGTTCCTTTATTGCATACAATTAACATATAATCAGGTCATGGTTTATCCTAAGGACACATGGTCAGAATACACTGGTATGGCATAGTTCTAGAAAAGGGTCTGTTTAGGATATTCCCATGTCTCAAAAGGTGCCAAACTAGACTAATCTAGTATCTTGTTGTCGTTAGCAGCATTGCTATCAACCAGCTAAAGAGTGGGGTCTCAAATTATTTTAAAGCATGTTTTCATCAACCAGGGTTGCTGAACTAATGATTAACACCACAGTATTAATGTGGCGTTGTTAAGGGCTATGAATAATTAGCTGGCTAAACTAAAAATAAATTTAGCAAAACAATATCTATTAATTATTCAAACAAATGAACCCTCTGGCTTCTTCAAGAGTGTTCATCTTAACAACTTACCTTTGCACAATGCAAGTCCTTGTGTTTCTTCAGCAGTTTGTCAGCCTGCTGAATAGCCATCTTGTTGTTGCCATTATCGAGGTAATCTGGGGGAAAACCGAATGCATGGACAGTATTTTGAATAACAGGAGTCATTATATGTTATTTAAGAGCCATATAATTGATACAGCGTTCATGATGACTGAATGCCTGTTCCATGTTTCCATTAAATAGTATAATTAGGTCTGTCCCAGAGCGCCTGGTCATATTTGTCCTGTTATTTCTGCAGACGCCCCCTGCGAGACACACACACACACACACACACACCCACATACACACAGACAGCTGGCAGCCAAATTTAACCGCACTAGACAGGACATTGTGGTCATGTCTATTCTCTCCAGTAAACTTGACACTTTCATGACCTGTGATAACTGACACGTAGCACAATAGTACATACACCAGAACATGTGTTTAGTAATTAAGGACGGACCATCCAATATGGCGCCCTGTAATGAAGCAGGTCTGATTCAAACATTCAAGCTTGATGAAATATTTGCATAAGTGTACGGACGTTTGAGATCTTTTACATTAAACAAAAACATGTATGCAGAGCTAAAGCAAGCGTCTTTTCCTACAGTGCAACCCAATCGATTATACCGTATTAGCACTGGCCCCACACAAAGACTCATGTCACTATCCAGAGTGCAAGAAAGGCGTCATATGGACAGTGATCTTAATACTGCATAAGACATAACACATGTACAAAGTACAAACAAGAAAAGCGCAGACCCTGAAGACAAACATGTTACCAAAACGCTGTTTACCAAAAAAGCAGGAACTCAAGGATTTACTTTATTCATCTCTGGGGGACAAAGTGAAGAATGAAGTCACACCAGGCGAGCCAGTGATCCCAGACACTACTAGGCTGAGGTAGCTGCTAGCATCTCCTACTCAGAGGTATGCAAATGCTACCGACACACGAGTTTAATGTTCAATCCGCTGATGCATCGCAGAGAAGCACCCCAGTGCAACCATGCATCCAAATAGCACAAAGCATGTTTAAACAAGCACACCGAATGCAGCATGTCTATACTGGGTCCTGCTAACATTGTTGTAGACGGCTAGCTAGCTGTCAAAGGGCTAGCGTTAGCACATAAAGCACACTCTGCCTTCTCCTAGACGTCAGACACCAACTCGTCGGAAGACCGCTGTCCTAGGACAACACCGGGCGACTGAACACAAGTACGAGGAGTTAGAGTATAAATGAGGGAGAGGTCACCGCATGACACTGTGATAAGGTGCACTGTCATCCGGCGCTGCGGGCAACAATGTTCGGGGCTGCGACTTCATGGGCCGCAGTGTTTCCATGAACTAAACCTCGTGCCGGACAAAAGCCCGCACGACTACATGCGACGCGAGGGTTAATGCACAGCTACACAATACGCGTAGGTATCACTTCCCATTGAAACCCTACCGTATATCGGCCGGAGTCTCCTGTCGTTCGGATCCTGCACATGGCCTCGCGCCGCCATGGTGGTGGGGTTTACCTGGGTAAATGTTTGCACATGCGCACTACATCCTATATGTAGCTCGAACTCCCCCAACCCCCCGTCATTTTGAGGAGTTGTGTACCATTCACATGCGCTTGTTGTCCCAAGAGTGGCAGTATCCAATGCCTTAATCATTTTTGATTTTTGATTATATATTTTTTTCCATGTTTCAATTCAAAATCAGCTTGCTTGAACAGACTACTCGATGATAGTGATGATTTTAACTTTACACTAAAATGCATCTTGAATATTTAACGATTAACTCCTACAGTAATGGAAAACATAAATGTGCTCATACACTAATGGAAACTACAGCATTGTGGGCATTCATGTTTTCTAGAAGATTTTTTTAAGCCAATCAAACAACTATATTTATGATCATTTGAGCAGCGATTTCAGATTATTTCAATAGATTTTAACACACAATTTAAGATTCAACAAACATCCATCATTATAAGCTAGATTGTGATGCCGACAATATTTCACTCATCATATTTAATCAACATATAATTAATATAAAGGGAGAGGTATTATTTTACCCAAAGCCATTTTTATTCCCCATATAATTGCAAATGAAACATTGGAGAATACTTGAGCAGAATAAACAAAACCATTTTTTATTTGTTCAAATGTATTAGATATTCTATTACGCTCCATTATCTAGACTTTGAGTCACATGAGTACTGTGAAAATAAGACAAACGACTAAGAGTTGTACATTCACTACCAATTCCCCTGAAGTTCACCTTTTCATGAAAGAGAAAATAGAGTGCATTGTGAATCTTTGTCTTGAAAATTAAAAGAGAAACACAAATAAACAAACAAAATAAATACATTAAAGAAACAGTAGCCTTTGCAAATGCTTTGACATGATTATTAAGATACAGTGTTATGGAATAAACCTGTTCCTTGTAGCCTTTATCCCTCACCCCACAGTCAACCTATCTGGCATCATTTGACAGTCCTATCCCATAATAAGTTCCTTTATTCAGTTCAAAAACAGTCATACTTTTGAAAGCTCCATTTAAAAAATATCAATTTCTCTAGCTTTGCAATGATGAGAACGTAAAATGATCGTGAATAACAAATATAGATACAAAATACTTGCATAAAAAAACAAAACACTGAGCAAAACCGATCCACACCTTAAGTTGTTGTTATCATGACAACACCGTGTTCCCTCATCCAGGTAATTTGCTGTGCGTCAAATGATACGCGCCATGCTCGTTTTTCTTACAGGTATAAAATTTGACTGCTCGGGTTGTCTTGCATTTATAAAAACCGTTTAGTTGGACACATGCACTTCCTAAATGACGCATTAGACCCAGGAGCGGGGAGAGGTACTGTGAAAACTGTGGCGTGTGAAGCAATGCGTCATGCTCCGTCTTTAACGAGGAATAGCACGCGTTACCGAGGGTCATTAATACAACTATAGACGTTACTACTTCAATGTAGAAAATGACTAGATCTGATAAATGCCTTACGTCTTAGCATATGAATATGAATCCAAGTACAGTTCCATTGTTAATTGGTAGAATGGATCTTCTATACATTTTAGGATGATGCTTCTTCTAGTTTATTATAGGCTTCTAGTCAGGAAAAAAAAAATAACTCGGTGGTTTGTCATGTCTCTAAAGAAATAATGTTTTCCATCGTATCTCTTACACCTCAAATTATGAAAATACAGAATAGATTTATAAAACGAAAATCACTATAGTGCAACCGTCATCGTCACCAAACCTCAAGCTAAATACAGACATGACTGAACGAAGCCTTTGCTCTGAAACTATTTAACAGAACCCCAGGAGGCCAAATTAATTCAAAAACTTGTTTGTACTCAGAAGAAGCTGCCCCCTACAGGCAGATCAAGACAAGGGCCTACAGATACCAGATACTAACTACAGTGAATAAGTACCAGCCAGTTACATTTTTATGAAAGAACAGAGTTGAAAGAACTCTGAACTACACCCTCAAGATGTCCACACTCTTATGCCAACCTCATTCTTAAGTCAAATTCCCCCAAAAATAAAAAAGGTTGTATTTGAAATTATCCAGAAGTATACACTCATACCGAACAGAGACGCCTTGCATCAAACAGAAACTATCATCAACTGTAACCTGCTATGTATGTGGATCTGCCAATGTTCAGTCAGTCATAAAGTGAAAGGCATTATAAAAGGGGAAAAGATCTCTCTTACACACACAAACACACACACACACAACTGGGTTTAGCCCTTGCCACGGTGAGGTTCCGTACCACAACAGTGTGAGGACAGTTTGACAGGGAGCAGCACAATGAAATAATTCTGGCAAAACGTGTCCTTTCAGCAGAAGACCAAGCACACCGAGTTGAAATTCTTAAAATAGCAATCTCAAAGATGTTCTGTTTTGTTCCCTTTGGCAGCACCTATAGCGGTAATTGCAGGCGTGTTATTGCCTCACTTCCCAGAGATACAAACAGTGTTGCATGTGGGACTTCAGCAAGATGTCAGTTGGTTTAACAGCAACGGTTTAACTTTGAATTGAAGGGCGAGTATGTTGTGCCACTGTGCAACGCTTGTGATTTTTTCCCGGGAATGTCGCCGCCACCAACATCTAGTTGGCAACACTCAAATTACTGCCAATGCAAGGGCTTTTATCAGTGGGCCCAAGTATTACCTCATTCAGCAATAGTGACTTACCATATTTATGTACATGAAAATCTTCGAGATTATTACTTTAACCATCAACCGTCGAGTCACACAGACGTCATTATCTAATGAATTCTAATAACCGGGTTATTAACGGGCAGGTTCGGAGTTAGGGTATCTTGCTCAAGGATGCATACAGGTAGGCTGCGGAAATGGGGAGGGAACCACGTACACTACACCATCCTACCTCCTCGATCTTAAGAGAGTCGAAGGCAGGTCATGGAAAACAGATGAGCACACAGAATGTCTGTCTCTCACACACACACACACACACACCTTCTACCAAGTTCCAGGAGGAACACTCATCCATCTCTTAAGTCAACGCTATTAGGCTAAACAGTAACAATGGGACACTCTTGTCAAAGAAACCAAAACGGTCAGTTATTGTTTCCCACATGCACTTAGATAGCTGAAGCGTCAAATGTGTGTGTGTGTGTGTGTGTGTGTGTGTGTGTGTGTGTGTGTGTGTGTGTGTGTGTGTGTGTGTGTGTGTGTGTGTGTGTGTGTGTGTGTGTGTGTGTGGAGGCATGGTTAAAAACCAATAGTGATTAACTGGTTAAGTCAGGCTTTAGCACAAATGTTCTTGTAGAGACTAAAATACATACACCATTATATACACTATTAGTCTTTGCAGTTTCTTAGAATGTTTCTTTAAAAAAAGAAAAAGGATCCAATCAACAGCCAGATAGAGTGGACGGTGAGATAAAGGGAATTTGTTTTTTTCTAAAGGAGGAGGAAAAGTATGGTGAATTTGGTGGAGATTTACAGAGGTAAAGGAAAAATACTTAAAAGTACAAGGGAAAATATCAGGGAATCTCATAGTTCATGCCCAGGAGTGAGACACTTGGGTAAAAACAATAAACCCATTTCCATAAACCAGACAATAATTCAATTTCAGGCAATTTGCATTCTGTGCAAAATGTTTCCTTTTTCTCATCCTCTTTTCTTTTAAATAATTCTGCAAAAAACTGTTATTATTTTTCAGAGTTATGGGGAGGCTAATGATTTGAGTAGAATCTGTACAGTACTGTTTTACCAATGTGGTCAAACCCCAGAATGAATCATGTGAGAAGGGTGACAGGCAGCACAGCGAGGCCCGCGCCCACGCCCTGCGCCGAGTGGGCGCGTCTCCGATGACATCGCCGTGGTAGGGTTGGAGGGTTGTTTCGCCTCATTGCTCGTGAGCAGCACTCATGCCTCGAATCGGACCCACCTTGCGCAGCTATAAAAAATAAAAATCAAGAGAGATTTCGGGGGTAAGAAAAAGAGAAGACATGGTTCGCCGCCTATTTGTAAAAGAGCCATAAGAAAGAATGAATAACTTTTGAATTGGATGAAAAGAAAATGTTGACCACTGTTAGGAATTCCAGTATGAATGTTAAAAGACAAGGACAAAAATAAAAGCCAATATGCAAAGGTTGCAACTAGGGATACACCGATATTTCTTGGTCGATACCTATTGATGTCATGAACAGTTAACAGCATGAAATAGCACAATCCAGACTAGACAGCCAGCCCAGTGACAGCCATTGTAATGGCTTCTACTACAAGATCATTTATTTTGGTGATATATCAGTGCATCCCTACTTGTTATGGAAAAAAAAAAGAGTGCAAAGATTATGAACACAAGGTAATAACATGCACAATGATCAGTAGAAGTCACTGGATGAAAAAATGATGAAGGAGAGAAAGACTGGGAAAATGTTATTGAGAAATGTTATTGAACAGCACCAAGGAATGAAAGTCATTATCCCAAACACAAACATAAAAAAACTTGGGCAAGTCGAGCGAGACGGTCGTCAGGCAGACAAAAGACACAATGAGGAAGAGGAAGATGAAGAAGGGAGATGAAAATGGTTCCGGATCATGCCAGCGTTTCATGCTCTCTTTGGATTCCGTTAAGACTTACTCAGCCTGTCTCGAGCCTCTCTAGAGTAGAAAACCTACTCTTCTGTTGCCGTGGTGCCCCGCACATCTCCCTTGGGACGCATCTGGTGTAAAATTCAGGCGTAAACATTTTAAAAAACAAGCACGTCACGAGCCTTAACAGCCAACGCCGCCATCACCACCACGGCTGTCATCAACACTTGTGTCACAGGGATGTTCTCTTTAGTCATCCTGCTACCAGCGTCTCCTGCCCCCTTGGGACATCCGGTCACACGGTTTCCTATGGACCGACCTGGGGGGGTGAGGTGTACTGCGTGGCTAGGGGATGTGGATCATGGGTTACCTCGTCCAGCTCTCTCTGAGTCTCCTCCTCCATCCGTCGGATGTCCTCCATGTTCAGCCCTATCCACTTGTCGATCCAGCAGAACAGCTGGCGGTGGAAGTTGGTAAAGATGCGTTTCTCTTGCTGTGAAAGGGTGAGTAAAAAGGATCAAATATTTTGTTGGTGAAAATGTCTCTTATTATTATTATTATTATTACAAAAATAATAAATAAGTGAATGAATGTGTTTTTTTTTTGGATACTTTCAAAATCAAGCATACTCTGGCTGGTTTCTTTATATTATATAATCATAAGCATTTGCACTGTTGTGTGATGAAGGTGTTAGCTAAACTTTTTCTCCTCTTAGCATGCAAGCTGTTACATTACTTTACCAAAATGATTTATTTTCACTTCTGACTTAATAACTAACGTCTATGTGGCTTGACTTTGGCTTCTATCGTTTATTAGCATCGGTGGTTAACCCTTTTTAGCATAGGTTAGTTTGCGTTATCATACGTTAGCAGCAAAGGTATCAAGGTTAACCTTGTGGATGAAGTGCTCCACTTTGGTTGACAGACCCCACCACTTGAACTTGACCGTGACCAGTTTGTATGCACACATGTTAGGACAGTCAGCCTTCAGCTCACTCTGTCAAAGATAAAAACAAAATCAAAAAAGTTAATGATAAACATGAGCTGAGTGGAGGAAAAATATTTTTTCACATGCTATACTCGTTATTGAACATCTGTACCTTCCAGTCTGGACTCAGAGGACCTCTGCCAGTCTTCTCTGAATGAAACAGTGAGGGATCCTCATCCGGCTTGTAGTCCTAAAACAGTTGAAAGTTAAACAGTTAAAACAACAACACAGACTGACGTTACTGAAGAACCAGGTATTGAAGCCTGGGTTACTACAAGGTGATGGAATGAAACCGCCATCAATTGTTTTAAACCTGAGGTTGCTTGTGCAAAATCCCATTCTCTACCGCCCCCTGAGATATGATGGATGAACTGATCTTTGTATCAGATTCTGGAATTGATTCTAGAGCTCCCCAGACACTGAGTGAGTGAGTGAGTGAGTGTATGTTATTCCCCAAAGTCTCCTAACACCAGCACTGGACTGAACGCTGTTTTAATCCAGTAGCCCTGCGGTGTAGGTAGCGCTGGCCGTCCACAGCAGATGGACCTCCAGATTAGGTTCCAACCCTGATCCCCTTAAGTCATTAAGGTCCAGGCAGAAACACTGCGGCCCCTACCAAGAGGAGATTGCCCTATTGCCTCCTTTCAGACTCTAAAGCAACTCATATCGGCAAGTAGGATCGGTCTCCCATCGTTATCAAATCCCCCCAAATAAGTATGATTCATATTCATCATCCTGCCCACAACAAACGGCTACGAGAGAAGATGAGTAAATACAGCTGATCTAGAATAATTCACATGTGTGTGTGTGTGTGTGTGTGTGTGTGTGTCTGTGAGTGCATGCGTGCGTGCGTGCATGTGAGAGAGAGCACCTTATCCACTAATATGACTAGTCCACAATAAAGACAATCTTATCTAGATTTTGGATACTGGTAGAGCCACATGGATATCAACTCCAAATGATTCAGCATCTTGCATGCCACAAGGAGATGCAGTACAGTAGTCATTTCAAAACTGCCGCATTACAAAAACGAGGTCCTATCTAGCGAACAAGCCAGCACGAAGGAGCCATCCGCACACACACACGGGGGGACGTGGTGCTACTGATCAACCACAGTAACTGGTCAGCTACAGGTAAACTTCATAATGGCGGTTGTAAATCCTCAACAAACGGTCAGAGAGCAACATAGGCTAGCTCCTGTGCTAGTTATTATGCTAGCTATGAACCATTGTTCATTTATTGTTTTCCACCCCCAACACTATATGCATGTTATGTGTATGCGCTTCTACTATGCTAACTTGATATGCACGTTTTCCTTTTGGATTTATATAATTATAATGACATTCACATCCTGTGTATTGTGGCACTGGATCTGTAACTTGTGTGGATAAATTATGAAATAATTTGGAAAATGCCTTTCATGTTTTCCTTGTATAGCAGTCAGACTTACCGCAGCGGCCACGTCCTCTCCATCTGCAATATCTATAGGGACCACCTCCACATCCTTCCAATCAATGTCATTCAAGTCATGGACCTGGCACAGAAGAAGAGCAATTAAGAAACCAGTGATTTAAGGGCCCCTCTTTGGCCACCAGATGTCATATTGATGAACCATGACAAGCCAATTCGAAAGTCCATCATTTTTATTTGGGCGTGTCCACTTGGATACGTCGGGTTGGACCCTCCCACATTGTGATGTCACAACTGGATAAGGCTTAAATGGATGGAAATGGAAATCATGGAGCCATTGAAATCATGGGTCATCAACATGACGAATTGTAAAATATGACCACTTCACTGTTTCATACGTCTACAACAATAATACTAAGAAATTTCAATTGATACAGGAAATCAAACAAGAAGTTATGATACAGAGGATGAACGACCTGGTCAATTTTAACAAAAAAATTTACAAGTCAACATGGGCCATGGTAGGACTGTTCCCGTTTAAGATCTGCACCAATACCAAACGCACAAGAAATGTGACGATGATTCTCCAACAGAGCCCATGGTTGTGCTCTGGTTCAGGGGGTGAGGTGTTTGTCAGGTGACTTACGTTTTCTACTGTGCCCATGTCAGGTTTATGCCACGTCTCAATCTTTATCATGAAGTCATCCTTCATGTACTCATTCTGAGGATGAGGAAAAAAACATTTAATATGTCGAGAAGAACGATCCCTTTCATAAAAAAATATTTTTTGCCACATAGTACGAAATCAAGGTATGTAATAGGAATGTATTGCATGTATGTATCAGGTTTTTATAGGCCGATACCGATCAATGATCTTTTAATGTGATCAGCTGATTTTATTTTAATAGTGAAATACATGAATGTTAAGTTTCTTATGATGATCATTGTTTTCTCATTTCATAAGGGAAATGGATATTAACATAGAAAATATGTATAATACACACCCAACACAGATTTAACCCAACTTAAACCTCAGAATGTAGCCATATACTCGGACAGAAACAGACAGCTTAACTGTTCCCCGTATCTACTGATTTTACTGCGTGTGTATCCGGGCTGTTTACGAAATGGTGGAATCTGCAATAATTACCTGGGAGATGCCAAATATTTGTACTTTTTGCCTCCTGTGATGTGGTGAAGACCTATTACCACGTTGCACATGAGCTATCACTTTAAAGGCTGCAGGACTCATGGGATGTGTAGTAGTTAACCAGGTTGGCAATAGACTGGTGACATTTGGTAGGGAAATGTAGCTCATTCAATTTACGATTACAAAGACGTTAAAAGACCTGCTGCTGCGACAGAAGTCAAACCTCCCTCTAAAATCGCATACTTATTTTTATTTGCAAAAAAGCCTACACATCTCATTCATTCTCATTCTAGCCCATGCAACTGTTAATCCACGCCATAATTTTGATTGATCATTTTGTGGGATTTATTAAAGGAGTTTGGATGGACCTTTCCACCAAAACAAGTTGTTGAACGTATCATTGACTAATTAATTGAGCCAACAAACAGCAAATGGCTGTATGGCTTTGATTAAGTGAAGGCTACCTTAATTGTGAGTCAGAATCGGTTTTTGAATTGGCCTATAATGATCGGTGACCGATCATTCTACGCATCACTAGTATAGTACTATAAAAGATGATCTCACCAAATGTAGTTTATAAGGACAAGTAGCTACAACTGTGTTACATCATAAGATGCACTTACAATTCATCCAATTGAACCTCAAGTTAAAGATTTCCATGAATGAAGAGTACTGAGAGGAGTATTTAAATCCTACAGCTAAACCACTCAACCAATTAGACCTTTGGACAAAAACAACATGGCCAGTGGTTCGATGCTTTGCCCTCATCTATTTTCAGCTAGCACTAACTAGCTGGGAGGGTAGCTTATAACCAAGGGACGACGTCACAGAGCTTTGAACAAGAATAAATGCTTGCATTTGATTATTTTTCTGTAGTCTATAAGGCTCTTGCAAAAACAAAAGAAAGTCAACAACTCACCGTCACGACTGCAGGAAAAGAAGCCAAGATAAACAAAACAAGAGAGAAATCAACGTCAGAATCAATATTTACAGTATACACGATGTACACATTTTTTTCAGCTGAAATTCATTTTTTGAAAACTATAAATGTGGTTACTCACTGGTGCGACAGTACGGATAAGAATTCCAGGCTTTTTCGTGAAAAGTCAGCGCTCCCTCTGGGGCGATATATTTCACGAACCCCGGGACTTTACTACGGAACAGAGACACCACGCGGTCAATCAGACGGCGTCGTTTGCAATGATTAATTCAAGACATTCATAACGAGGGTTCCCCGGTGGGCCGCGCCCTGATTAATTCATGGGCTCATTCAGGGCTTCTCCGCCGCCTGGCAACCGGACACCTGTTTGATAGCGATACTGTCATCTCAACAATGCTTAAGATGAAGTATTGGAAGCAGGTGATTTGCTATTGCCGCACACATCCACAGTTGAAATTGTATCAAAACTGAATTATTATCCGATTTCAATATCAATCTAGGCAGGTAAACATTTCTCACAACATAAAGTAGACAACACGTGAACGAGGAAGTTCGAGCACTCCATTAGCTTTGGCTGAATGTTCGGATGCTGTGTTGAGGAAGAAATCCAACAGATACACAGGAGGAGTGTCCGTCTCTTGCAGACCCTACCTCTTCAGATGGTAGATCTTGTGCGTGAATTGTCCCTTCTCTCCCCCCTCCTCCTCGTACGGTTCATTCTTCAGCACCTCGATGCCCTCCCCGCCTCCCGTCTCATTCTTGCTGGCCTCAGCCACCGAGTACAGCTGCCCCACTTGGTACTGAGCAAGATGGAAGGAGCGGGGAGAGAGGCAGAGAAAGAAAGAGAGGAAGAAAGAGGAAGAGAGGGAGAGCAGGAGAGAGAGAGAGAGAGGCAGAGAAAGAAAGAGAGGAAGAAAGAGGACGAAAAAGAAAGAAAGTCAAAGAGAGCAGTAGGGACAAAGAAGAGAGCAAGTGAGAAAAAAAGAAAGCAAGAAAGACAGAGAAAGTAGGAAAGAAAGAGAGAGAAAAAGCATGTCAAGAGAAATGTAATGGTGGTCCAAAAATGTGTTTAGTGGCAACGGTTTGGTTTCTGTTCCGCGGGGCGGCATAGCGGTTTTGCTGCAAAAAGGATACGAGATGTTGATTGTTTGCTTCATTATATGCAAGGTCAGCAGTTTTCCAAGTGGTGCGAGAGGAGTGGTGTGGTTTGGGGCGGGGGAGGGGGGGGGTACATTTGATGAAACTGCTAAAAACAAATACATGAACTGAGACTGGTCCCTGAACGACTGGCCCTTTAACCCATGAGGTCTCAGGCTATGTTGGCCGTCTTGATGTACTTGATTTTACCTTCATATTCCATATTAAAAAATGTAAAACATATCATTACTTGGCATTCGTTTTTTTGAGCACACCGCCCTTTATATTGCCTGAGCATTACTTTGAGAAACAGATTCAACACTGGACTAAAAGACGAATTAAACAATGAAGATCGGTTTTGATATTAAAATTTTCTTCAAGATTCACTTTCAAACGCTGTCCCCCGTTAGTGCTCACCTCTTCCACAGAAACAGGTAGAACCACACGGCTGGGAGGAGCAGGGAGATGGGTGGAACGCAGAGAGAGAACGAAAGGACAAGTTAATACAAACATCAAATAGTTCAGACATGATGTCATAATAAAACTCCATGTTGTCTGATTGGACTGGAGTTAGAGGGATAGTACTTTTTCATTTGTTTTTAAATGTGATGTATTCGGTTGATAAACATAGGATTATAGACTCATTCTATTCTTCTTTTTCAAATGTTGGGCTTTAATGAATGACGGTTCATCCTTAGTTCATGAAGAACCAGGAGCACTGCAGTCTGCACTATTTCGAAACAATGGCCGTGGCCAAAGAATGTGTAGCAATCTACAGAGCAATTATTAACTGTATAACTGTTTTTTTATGAAAAATACAGACTAACAATGTTAAAAGATCACCAGAAATTTGTTCGGAAAGTTCTTCTCAGAGATGATTTTTGATTTACTTCAGAGAAATTATAGTTTAGTATTAGTATCAAGAGAGCAAGTGTGCCAGTTAGTTATTTCCCCTTATTGGCTAATCTGAGTTATATGAACCAATATTCCCAAATGTGAAATCAAAGTCTGCCCAGCCCAGCCCAGACTGATATTCATTACGAAACACAAAACCGGAATATCTGGATTGTCTCAGGGGGATAGGTGGGTGCAGCCAAACATGCTAGTTGTGACATGAGGGTTACTTTATTTGATCACTGTCGTCAAGGTATGAAATGACAACAGTATTGTTTAGACGTGAAGAAGCCCGATAGTTCTCGCTTACTAATTCACATCAAAGAGTGCAACGGTATCTTTGCCAGATAGAATGACAGCATTTTATCCTTTATGCCGTGTTCAAAGTATGTATATACTCCAATGTAACTTATACACACACAGTTCTCAATACGGAGCCTACACTGGTTGGCATAGGCGGTAAGTAACATTAGGTATCGTAATTGAAAGAATGTTCTAAATATCCAGGTATGTTACCACAGCAATGGTAACACCAATGTAATGTTATAATGGTAACACAACAACCCAATGGGGTTGGGAAAGTTAAAGTTGGGGTTGCAAACATTTTCAGAGCTAGAAATATCAGAGCGATAATAATCATGGGCCAAAAAGGGTTGGGAAACTCTTGCATAGCCAGTATGTAACAAACAATACTGTAATTTAAAGAAGGTTCTAGAATACCCAGAGTTTTGGGGTTTCATATTAAAATGAACAGAGTTATTTGAGGGAATTTTGGCAAAAGGAGATTTTAACAAGAGAACCAATGGGAAGGAAATCAATGATACTATTCCGCACCAATTTCAGTGGTGTTTTAATTGAATATAATACAACATTTAGTGTATCAATGAATGATATGATCTATGTTTTTTAAATAGTATGAGTGAATCCAGTGAAATGCAGAGGGGTTAGTGGTATTTAATGCGTTATTGAAGAGGTATTACAACTAAGAAGATACTAAAACTAATGTATTACATTACAATGCATTACATACAGTATGAATGCAACGTTTGCTTAAGGTTGAACCTGGTGAGAGAAGCACAAATAATAACATTTTACAAGAGGAGTGGCTTAAAACGGTTGCCAGAATGACAGCAAGGCTACCAACAAGGACGATTATATTAATTTGATTACCAACACCATCCGTATTATACCATCATCGGTGATCACCATTTCTGTTTCAATGCAACCGATTTTTACTCTAGAAGAGGACACTTGGGTCAGCTCGAATGATAAACACCGGACTTGGTTTAGCCCCGATGAATTCAACAGAGAAGCGCCCGCCTGGGGAGCGTAACGTCAATGTAACGCAGCCTGGTGGAGGTTAGCCCACAATGCTGACGTGCGTCAGGCGGTCCTAACGGTACTGCCGTCCGCTACCTGCCCCGGGGTGGGTCGGTGGCGCTATGGAGGTTAATAGCACCATGGGGGGTTATTAGTCCCATAGGTGCAAGTCCTACAGGGGCTAGCACCACGGAGGCTAGCCGGATAGCGCCGCAGCTAGCGGCTAGGGAACAGTAAATCCAGTGAGGATGGACCCTTAATCTGGAACCCAACGAGACAACAAGCTTACGGGGAGACATCGGAGGCAGACGGACTCCCGACACGGGGAATAGCGTGCATGTGCAGATGCGTGTTTCACGTCACCAGCATCGTTCTCCTTGTGGTTTACGTTGTACAAATCATTACATCCACCCGTTGCAACAAACTAGCTGAGACTAGCAACGCCTAAGCGGACCGGTGCCTGTCGTCTTCTGATCCACCCAGCTCAACCCAGCCTCCTCGGAGACTCTTTAGGAGCGTGCAAAACACGGGAACAACGACTAAATGCACAATTAAAATAGCCAATTTTAACCAAGGGAAGGAAACATGTGTCATTGTATAATGTCAGTCTAAATACGTCGACAAATTGCATTAAATACTTTAACTCACTATTCCTTGACGAGCACCATCTTCGTTCCCAGGCTGCGGCTGCGCAGTAGGGGGCAACGTCAAACGGAATTATCAACAAGTATGCCCCGCCTATCGAGGTGATTTGATTGGCTCGTGGACCCTGACACGGTCTGGTACCTGCCACAGTCTCTTCACTCATGAAATCCGATGTCACACATACATACACACATACACACATACACGTGCGCGCGCGCGCACACACACACACACACACACACACACACACACACACACACACACACACACACACACACACACACACACACACACACACACACACACACACACACACAACACACACGCACACACACATAAATTCATTCACAGCAACCCAGAAACACACACACACACACACCCTCAAAACATTAATAATACCATTGATATAGTGTGTAGTGGAATGTGTCGTCATTTCAAAAATGTTCAAATGCTGACACGCAGTCCAACAATGTAAAACGTTCATCATTTAATTGCACATACAAAACTTGTTATACAAAAAAAAGCTTTAATTTACAAAATAACTAACAACTGACATGATCCATTATTTATAACAAGAATTCCGGAGCCAAGTAGTTAATCAACACACACAAATGTAGCAAGCATTTGGGTTGACTAAATGCATTACACGTTCTCAAACTGCAGCAGGCATTGTCAAAGTTTCTTTACAGTGTGCTTAAAAAGGCCTCGGAATACGTCCCTTTTAGTTCAGTTAAGAAACAAATGTAAAATGCGAATATTTAACACTTTTTACAACAAATATATTGTATCTTTCCAGTTACATAAGAAGGCACAATCATCACAAGCATACGTGTGATACGTCTTTAGTCTTATTTCATGGAGCAAATCAGTCTCAACGACTTTGCCCAAATTGATAGTGGATACACAGAGCGAGAGATCAACACTGGCTTTTTCCAGAAGTGTCCTTTCAAGAACACACCATCAACACTTTGAAGACGGGAAAAACTTCCCGCTTGAGATCACCTTGTATCCGTTCTCAGAGGGGAGTTTTCCAGAGTTCACCGTCGATCCCACTGCCTTAGACTTCCTGACCGGACTTTGGGACTTTGTCGATAAAGTCGTCTGCTTCGACTCCGCGCTCCTCCCCCGTCCGGAGGCCTGCTTCCCGGCGGTCCGATTCTCACCCGTGCATTCGTGTCTCGGAGAAAGACTCAGCAACCCCAGGACGTCCCGCTGCACCGTACTCATCCTCGCACCGCCCTCGCCGCCGGGTACGCGCTCTGGCCCCGGGCCCTCTGCCTTCTGGCTCATGTTGGCCCAGAAGTTCTTCAAGTTTCGGATGGACTGGACGCCGTCGTCGCCCGGCGGCCCGGCCGCCGCCGTCCTCTCGCTGTGCCTCCGTCTCGGGGTGCTGGCCGTGGGGCTGGGGGAGGCGGAGAGGGACCCCGTGGAGGAGTGGGAGAAGGTCGGGGACGGGGCGCCGCCGACGGGGGACGAGACCGGGGAGATGGAGAGGTCCACCGAGGTGGAGGAGGAGGAGGGCGACGCGTCGGAGGCACGCGACCCCGAGGTAGCCGCCTCCGCCCGCCGCCGGACCCGCTGGGTCTCCGGGTCCGGAGAAAGAGCGGAAGACGGAGGAGAAGACCGGGGGAAAAGGTAGGCGTGGTCTTTGAGGGAGAAGGAGAGAGAGGGAGAGCGAGAGACAGCCGGGCTGTTATGGGCGAGTGAGTGCGGCTTCAGCGTGGAGATCGACGGCGCCGACGACGACGATGATAAGCGGTTGGTTTTCTTCGGCCGGGCCGGCGGCGGCGGCGGCGGCGCTGTAGAAAGAGGAGCGGACGAGGGTGAGATAGGAGAGGAGGTTGACAGAGGTGAGGAGTGCGACAGCGGCGAGGAGCAGGCCTTCAGGCTGGCTCTGCTGCCGGGCCTGCTGAACGCACTGGTCACCGACGGGCAGAACCCCCGCCCGCCCCCGCCGCCCGGAGGAGTCAGGGACGGGGAGGAGGGCGCGGTGGCGGGGGAGGACAGCGACCCCCCCCGGGCAGCCCGCTTCCCCTCGGGTCGGACGCACGCCGGGCCCCTGGCGCTGCTGAGCTTCTGGAGGTTGTCCACCGCCTCCAGGTGGCTCTGGGTCTCCTTGAGGATCTTCTGGGCCAGCTCCTGGGGGTCGAGGAGGGCGGTCGGGACCCGCTCCTCCTGGGACTTGATGGTGCTGTCCGTCTCCGTGCTGGACTGGTCCGACTCGGAGCTGCACAGCTTGCCTTTTCTGAGCGGCGATGAGCTGGAGGATTTAAAGGAGCGTGTTTACTGACTGCTACTGAGGAGACGTGCCACGACGAGGGCTTGATATTAAAATGACTGAACCCCAACACTTTATTACATATATACAACAAAAATCTAAAACAATGAACGCATGTTTTTTTTATATCAAGCTGTGGAATTAAAAGTAAATTGGAGTTCTTTGCACCTTTTCAATGTGGCATGTATATACAATTCGGCTTGGAAAAAGCTGGTGGTTTTATTCTAACTGAAACAAGAATTGAAATAGATCACCCTTGAAATTATGTGTCAGGACGGGTTTGACAATCTCTAGATTGTTTTCTATTGTCGCTTTTCAGGGCCACTTACAGTGAAGGCACATGCTTGGGGCTGGTGGAGGTCTGTATGGCCACGGGCGGGGCTTTGACCGGAGACGTAGGAGTGCTGATAGATCCCCTGGAGGAGACGGTGGCTCCTCCTCTTCCGACTCCTCCTCTATTGTGCCTGTGTCCCCCAGGTAACGACAGCGTGCCGTAGTCCCTCCCACCTCCTCCTCCTCCTCCTGCTCCTGCTCCTCCTAACGGTTCACTGCTTATAATGGAGAACCCATCATACTCCTCTCCTCCCTGCTTCCCTCCCGTCGCACCTCCTCGACCGCCCAGCCGACCCAGCGACAGGCCGTCCAAATGCCGTCCTCCTCCTCCTCCTCCTCCTCCTCCTCCTCCCGCTCCTGCTCCTCCTGCTGCTCGGTGTCTGTCCAGATCCTGTTGGCTGATGATGTCACTTCCTGCCGGCTCGGGCCTGGACAGGAAGCTGAGAGACGAGGCCAGGGAGCTGAGGCTGTAGACGGAGATGGCGTCGCAGGAGAGGGTGTCCGGGTAGACGGGGGGCGGGTAGGGGGGCTGGGTCTGGTAGCAGCCCAGGGACGGGGCTAGGGACTGGGCCTGGGACGAGGTGGTGCACTGGGAGGACGACAGGGACTCCAGGGAGGAGGAGCTGTCCATGCTCTGGCGCTTGGGGAGCTCCGAAGCGTCTGAAGAACGAAAAACAACAACAAAAAGATGAGGAGGAGTGAGCTTCACGTTTTGATTTGGAGACGCGCTTATCGATACGTTTATTTGTGTGTTTTTCCTCTCCTCCTCACCAAAGAATCCCAGGAGAGAATTGAGCGCAAAGTGCATGGTGCGCCCGCTCGCCTGCTTCCCGGTCTTCAGAACCACCTCCTCCTGGCCGACCTCACACAGGTCAAATCCTAAGAGAGACACGGTTAAGTCAGCTTAGGGGGCTATAGTAGTAGAAGTAGAGCAGGCAGATCAGGTCCTAGATCAACCGGGAAGGGTGGCTGGGCTGATTCTGGGCCGTCTCCTTCACTGGTTACCACAGCAGTGCCCTCCAGCAAGAAAGACGCTCCTGATATGCTGGGTGTTGCTGCGCATGGTTGGGCACTGTCACTTGTGCGCGTGCGTGTGTGCGTGTGTGCGTGTGTGTGTGTGTGTGTGTGTGTGTGTGTGTGTGTGTGTGTGCGTGGTGTGTGTGGTGCGATGTGTGTGTGTGTGTGTGTGTGTGTGTGTGTGTGTGATGAATGGTGAGCCATTAATTTAAAAGTACTTTAGATGTCTGACATTGGTGGTTAGCAAAGTGCTTTAAAATACAGTCCATTTAGTCTTACTCTTCACAAGCCTTTACACTAAGTACTATCTGATCAATAATGAATCATCACTTTTGTTATTATTTATAGGAATACGTTAATCAATTAATCAATCACCAACGGCAATGTTTATTTCTGTCTGTCTGTAAGAGACAAACAGAATTAGCATAGCTTAGTGTAGACCCACCGAGAGCAGCCAGGAACTCGTGGCAGCCTGGCAATCTCCAGAGCTGGACGCTTATAGACACTTGGATGGGAACCAATGAGAAGTCCTGATCTTTGTCCCCTGACTGCAACTGTACCAGTACCTGGTGAAGCTTTTAGGTAAAGAGAGACAGAGATGAGTGTAGAACGAATCACACAAATACATGCTGTGGGCTGTGTTAATACATTTCTACTGATGGAGACATTTTTAGTGAGGCTAGGAGAGACGGTAACGATGGTTTGATCACACAGACTGGTATGGTCCTTAAAAGTGTTCATAGGAGAGTGCGTTGATGTGAAAGCAGTAGGCTGGGCGTGGTGCTGGGGTGTGACCGTACCTTGCTGATCAGCTGTTCTCCACTCTCAGACTCTGTCACCAGCTTACACAGAGCCAGCAGAGCAGAGGGAGGGAGACCTGGCAACACACAGTACAAAATAATACTTAATAATAATGGAAATGTAATAGGATGTCACACTTAAAGTAAAGAGATACAGAGGTTAAACATTGATTATAATGTCAAGGAGAGGTTGTTTGATCTCTGCCCTTTGTTTCAGCTGCACGCATATTTTAAAAGCAAGCCGTAATTACGGAACTGTATTGATTGCTTGTTGAAAAATAGTGAGGTTTAATAGACATTCTCTGAGGTATATTCATATTCATATATGAAATTTGAAATGTCCTGAGAAATTCTTCCTCTAGTGTCACAATTACCGAAACAGAAAACTACATTTTCCTGACAAAGCATATTTCTAAGAAATTAACCAGGATTTATTCAACACATAACATAACACAAAACCAGACCCTCGTGGTGACTGAATAACCCTATAAACACTCAACGCTTGAGGAGCACCTATGGAAGCTGAAAGTTGCTTATTCAAAACAAAAATGATACAGAGGCCTGTAGTACCGAGCAGGGCCTGTAGGGTGGTGCTGCACAGTTGCAGGCGGTTCCCGGGGTCCATGGTGGGGAAGAAGACCGCGGAGGCAGCAGGGAGACTGCCGGGCCCGCCGCCGCCGCCCGAGCCGTCAGACCTGAAGCCCACTGCAGACAGCAGGGCCTGCCAGCCGGGTACCCCGCCGACCTTATGGAGACCAGAGGAGACCATGCTTCAACACTGGAGGAGGACTGTGTACATGGACATAATGCCCTCAACTCCGGACACAAATGTTCTCCTAAACACCACACAGATATTTGTTCTCTGTGTGTGTGTGTGGGGAGATGGTCATGGACAGGGTTAAAGAACTGATGCAAGCAAAACACACACCGTGTCCATGTAGCAACACACCAGAGCGACAGAGAGCCCTGTTTGCTCTTTCTTGCTTTTCCGATTCAGTTGAGCAGGTTTGCAAGCTATTTTTACACACACTCATTTCTATGGACAAGTTATACATTTGCTACAATAAGAGTCACAGACTCATAACCATGAATCCAGCCCCAGCATAGAGACCCTAGGCACACTTGGACTAGAGTCCCCGCCTTGGAGGGATGAGTACATAGGCATGATGAGATACAGACGCGATCAAACATAAACGTGCTCCTTAATACACACACACACACACACACACACACACAGATAGAGACCTTGTTCTCTATGCTTTGCAGGGACGTGTACATGGGGTTACATTGACCACTCTGGATGCGCTGCAAAGACTTCTCTACCTGTGGAGAGAGCACAGGTTGGCAGGTTACGGTAGGATCATCACTAGGTAGAGATAATGATCAGAGTGGAGGAGATTTAACCACCGGGAGATTTTATCAAGCTCTCAGTTTTGGGTGCATTTTGGTGGTTTTAGACTTCATGTGGAACGGATTATGATAATCCAATTATTAGTCATAATCTGATGTGGATTTTCAGAAAAGGTGTACAGTGTGCATTGGCGCCTTAAAAAGATTACACTGATCATCTTATTATGTAAAAATACGCAATGTTTCTGTGATGTTTCAAAATAAAATGCTTACCAAGTGTAAAAGAACGCGAAGAGCATCTCTGGCCCTGTCTGGGCATTGGAGGATCTCCGTAAGGGCTTGGCCAATCATAGACTTAGGGCTGTTCAACTTCACATCACAGCCAATCAGCATGTAGCCTAGAAGAACAGACCCGTAGGTTCAATCAGTTCAGTTACACAATGAGACTCCAGACAAAATTAGTAAAGAAGAAAATGATTAGGAGCTCAATATTGTTTTTGAGAATACCAAATAAACCAGGGGGGTACAATTTGGCAAGATGTGTGTTTATTTTCTGTGCTTCATAAAAATGTTGCCCAAGTTTTAAGTTCATTGTCATGTGCACATTAACAGCACAATGAGCGGCGGTCATCAATGGAAACACATTGGTTGAACTCCAGGCTTCCTCCACCTGGTGTCCCAAACAAGTCATAAACAAGTTCTTTGTGTGTGCATTCATGTGCGCGTGTGTGCGTGTGCGTGTGTGCACGCGTGTGTGCGTGTGTGTGTGCGTGTGCGTGTGTGTGTGTGCATGGGTGCGCGTGTGTGTGCGTGTGTGCATGTGCGTGTGTGTGCGCGTGTGTGTGTGTGTGTGTGTGTGTGCGTGTGCGTGTGTGCATGTGTGTGTGTGCGTGTGTGCGTGTGTGTGTGTGTGTGTGTGTGCATGTGCGCGTGTGTGCGTGTGTGTGTGTGTGTGTGTGTGTGTGTGTGCGCGTGTGTGCGTGTGCGTGTGCGTGTGTGTATGCGTGTGCGCGTGTGCACGCGTGTGTGCGTGTGTGTGTGTGTGTGTGCGCGCGTGTGCATGCATGTGTGCATGTGTGTGTGTGTGCGCATCGAGCCCTCACCGGCCCAGTGGGTGGGGTGGGAGAACAGAGGGCTGCTCTGCACCGTCTTCATGGCCTCCGTCAGGGCGCCGCTGGCCCGGGTCCCGTTCAGGAGGGCCGCGTAGAACGCCTGCGTGAAAACCTTGGAGGCGGCCGCCGGCACGGGCCACTGGGACACACACACACACTGGACCCCCGCCGCCAGCAGAGCCCGGGTCAGCCCCACCACCCCGTCGGCCGTCACCCTGCTGCTGGACTCTGGGAACATCCTGGGACGACAGGAACAGGAAGGCCGATTTCAAACACTCAGTCCGTCGGCCCCGGGGGAAAGAGGGCGTCGGAACTTTGAAGTTCAGCGTCAAATGATAAATTAGTAATTGTTCAGCTTTTTTTATTTTTAAAAAAGAAGTAAAAAAAGGTCATTTAGGATCCACCGGCCCTACAGTGTTACAGCAGACCTCCTGGGAGAGAGGACACAGAGCCCGGGCCGGGGACCAGAAACATCAAGGGGGCGGAGACCGTCTGCTTCCTGTTTTGTTAGAGAGATATTCTACCTGAGGGATGAAGCTTTCAGGAGGGGATTTTAATAAGTGTGTCTACACTGCCCAGTTCACAAGCGTTGATTCCAAACGTTTACAGTTGACTATTTCTGGTATTTATGGCGAATTTGTTTTTGCCAAAGACGTGCATACGGATCCCCCCCCTCCAGCAACATGAGCGGTTGACAACAATATGAAAAAGAAGAGAGTGAAGCAACCCGTTCACCAACAGCTCGTCTGCTATCAGACCTTAGATATAAATCTAAAGTCTGATTTGTGAGACTCCACCAACCTCAAGGACATTTGAAGTTCTGTGTTCACATAAGATAAGATAAAATAACCATTTATTCATCCTGGAAGGGAAATGTGGGTGTTAGAGCAAGAAAATCACAGTGCAAATCAAACAAGAGAAGATTAAACTGTAAATGAATAACAGTCAAACATGAAATATCCGCAATACACAACCAAAATAAATCCAATATAATGAACTATAGTAAGATAAAAATCAGTTGAAAGATCAACAGCAAAAGTAAAACTCAGTGGCTAATGAAAGAATGAATTGGTTCAACAAATAACAACAACTGACTGAGAACAAGGTCACATGCAAAGATGTAACCGTGGTATTTGAGGTCATAGGTCCTTAGGCCATAGGTCATTAGGGTCATAGGTCCTTAGGTCATTAGGGTCATAGGTCATTAGGGTCATAGGTCATTAGGGTCATAGGTCATTAGGGTCATAGGTCATTAGGGTCATAGGTCATAGGTCATTAGGGTCATAGGTCATAGGTCATTAGGGTCATAGGTCATTAGGTCATACCTCAAAACCACCAGCTTGACGTTCAGGCTCAGGGTGAGTATATCCGCCGCGGTGAGCAGGAAGTCCTGCAGGGCCGGACTGTCGGCCACGCTCTCCCCGTCGCTGACCAGGCTCTCCCCGTCCTCGCTCTCCGTGTCCCCAGCAGCCCCGCGTCTGTCCGGACTGCCGCCGCCGCCGCCGCCGCCGCCGCCGCGGGCCTCGTTGGCGCCGCCGTCGACCCCGCCGCACGGCCCCTGCTCCGTGGGTCGGCCGCCGGCCCGCCCCCTCCCGGGACTCTCCTGCTGGCTGGGCGCCAGGACCAGCGCGGCCAGCTTC
>NC_140288.1:14458180-14465680 GCF_964030765.1 Micromesistius poutassou
AAACAGGAAAGTGTTGGATGGGAGCATTGCCCGCCATGTTTGGTGAGGATCATGCTAACTGGAAATTGAAGGATAATGCTGGCAGATCGCGTTGGCAGCTAGCGTTCTCTGCCACGTTCGGAATGCTGACAATTGCGTACAGTTGCCAATGCTTATATGTGTGATTGGTTGATCAGTCAGGACGGCAAGTCATTTTAATGTGCAGCAATTTGGGAAATCACAAATCACATTTTTCCACTTGTGACACCATAGGCGTCGATTACGCTGGGGACGCCGGGGACGCCGGGGATGAGTACCCACCAGTTTTCGTCAAGATTAATTTTGTACCCACCACTTAAAATGACAAAAAACTTTGAATTGAATTATCTCAATGCTGTGGAATGCGCTGTTCACTTGCATGGTCCTTCCCGACTTCCAGCGGTGAATTATTTTTCGATAATTGACCGTTGCATATAATGACCGCTGTCAGGAGGAAAGCGGCTCTGATTCACGTCTCTCGTATCACTCCGCAAGTAGTCCGGTAACTTATCAACCCCAGCGGATTTGGTTGCTAAGCAACGTCAACGTCTTTGGCGGACTATTTCTCTGCTGATCAACACTACGAATGCTGGTAACAAATGAATTGTAAAAAGACACACACCGTGTGAAGTTATTTTTTCGTTTTGGCAAGTAGCCGTGTAATAAGCGTGATAATGTATAGAACGTCGTCGGTCATTATCTAGAACAAGCCCCTTCAGGGCGAAGCAAGTCACCTTCGCTTCGCGCAGTGCCCGGTTCGCCTTGTCTGGGCTTATTTTCCCGATAATGACCGGCGTTCTATATATGCCTTACTTATTTTTGTATGAGCTGCCAGCCTGGCTTGGACAATGATATGATATGATATATAACTTTATTGTCAATCAGCTTGGCTGAAATTTGCCTTGCGACCCAGCAGCCATTGTATGCATAGAGCACATATACACATTACACACGACATAGCACAGTGGAAACAAAACACAAATACATATAGACACACGCAGATCAGAGCAAATGTCCACCGCTGAGCTGACCTATGGCTAAGCTCCTGATTAAGCCTTAAGGTTGACTGATGGACGAAGGACTTCTTTAGTCTAACCTTAGTGTGTGTTGGAACACTGTATCTCCTTCCTGAAGGTAGCAACCTGTATTCTCTATACAACACATGGCTGGTGTTTGAGCTGATATTCCTTGCCAACCTCAGAATGCTGTTATCATACGTAGAGGTATACAGACTATGAAGTGGTTGTCTGACAATCTAAGCAAACAAATGCTTAGTTGTTGTAGCAGTTGTGACTTTAAGGCTACAGACAGACATGCATACCAGGTGGTACTACAGTACTGAAGAACACTCATAATCACAGAAGTGAAAAACAAAAGAAGAATCCTTCTACTAGCACCAAAAGATCTCAGACGGCGAAGGAAATAGATTCTTTGCTTTGTATTCTTACACACTGATTCAATCTGATCTTTCCATGACAGAAGATGGTCTATTACTACTCCTAGATATGTATACAAACCTGACCTGACCTGGTTGATCTGTTCACTATGAACAGCAATGGGGGATCTGTGTATCTCTAATGGTGCACGACAGCTATCAGTATGAAGGGTGAAAAGTACAGCTGAGCTTACACAACCCTGAGGAGCCCCAACATTAGTAGTTAGTGCTGAGGAGAGGGTTCTGTTCACGTTCACCCTCTGTACTCTATTGGTAAGAAAAGAAGCATACCAGTGAATTAAATATGGATTCAGTTCCAACTGTACCATCTTTGACACCAGTATATCAGACTGAATTGTATTGAAAGCTGAAGAAAAGTCTAAGAACAGCACCCTTGCATAATTTTCATTAGACAGATCTAGGTGTTTAGTGATTAAGTGGACCAGTGTGACAACCGCATCTTCCGTACCGCAACCTTTTTTATAAGCAAACTGACAGGGATGGACTTTGTCTTTGGTTATACTAACAAGATGTTGTAACAGTATTCTTTCAAGTGATTTCATAGTCACTGAAGTGAGGGCTATGGGTCTATAATCCTTGTGTGTCTACAGAGGTTTGAAATATTGGTTGCCACACTGGAGCCAACTCAGATGCAAAATTCTTGAGGAGAAAAGCAGTGCACTGGTCCGGCCCACTAGCTTTCCTTGTGTTAGTACACTGAAACACTTCTCTGACATCCTCTTCAGTGATGGTCATTCTGTCTGAGGGGGCAGCTGTTACAGCCTTCAGTATTTCAGTGCACTTTGAGGAATTGTCCAATTATTCGAATCTGGCAAAGAAGGTGTTTAGGTCATTAGCTAAGCCAAATTCATTGTCTGTCACAATAGGTTTGGTTGGAGATGACATTCCTGTCATAGATTTCGTCGTATCCCTTTTTGTGATTATTGGCATTAAACGCGTCTTCTAGTCTCATTTTGTTTTTTAGCTTTTTTTCTGATAATTTGAGTGCACCAAAATCTTTGTTTATGAAGGCTGTTTTCCTTTCATGTATTACTTCTTTTGTATCCTTGGTCACATAGGATTTATAATTTGGATATATTTTTATCTCTCAACTGTACACAGAAATTAATATAATCATTTGTGACTGTGGTAATTTCATCCAATGAACCATCTCTAAACATGTCACAATCTGTACAGTCTAGGCATGCTTTTAGTTGTTCCTTGCTTTCATTCAATGAAATGCGGTATTCATACCAATACTCTTTGGCTGGGATGCAATGATGTCACGACAATCAAGTCATTTTAGCCTGAATACATGAAGGTAAAAAGCACCAGAGAAGGTTGCTAGTACCATGGACAGTATCAGAGCGATAACCTGTTGAACTAAATGGATGTGGTAGGATACACCACAGGATGCATCTGCAGACCACTGCCACATAAATAAAGGTAAGATGCGATATTTATTGCTTAAGATTTGCTGGTGCTGTGGTGAGGTGTTTTGTGTTTTTTTGCACTCAAGTGGTCGGCTGTTTCAACTCTTGCAATTGATGTTAGCCATAGCCACCAAGTAGCCAAACTTATCCACGGTTTGCGTTCGTACAGTGTTGGGTATAGTGGAGATGACGATAGTGGAGTAATTAGTGAATAATTGTGGTGGGGAGTGCATGAGTTTTGGTCAGAATGCCTGATGTAGATTGGATGGATGCGTGTTGTGAATTGAGAACAGCCAGCTCATGATGTGATACAGAGTTCAGCTGTGCAACAAATATTCTTTGCTTTTTCAATCTTGACGACATTTGTAGTGCAGTGTGTAGCCACACGTTTGCCCTTTCACAACTTAAACACGTAGTTAATTTCCTTTCCTAGCTCCTCTTTGTTTGTGTTGGTAGCTTAGTCATGTCATCATGTCACGTTGTCAACATTGGGTACATGGAGCACAACATAGTGGGTCATAGCCTATGTCCAATGCTTTTTGGAAACACTTTCTTCATAAAACGTCGGCTTTTTGTATACATTTTATTCATTAGTAAGCTACATGGGTACGCCGTCTTTCAGAACCTTTCATTACCTGCACTGAAGAGAAAAAAAAGAGTGCATCCTTATTGTACCCAGCACTTCTGAAAATGCACTTTGGAACGCGTCTCTGTCCCCAGCACATTTCAGACCGAACTGACGCCCGTGTGTGACGCCACAAAAGTGGAGGGGGAGACCAAAACAGAACTCCAGTTGTCACGTCACAAGCTGATGGATTCTTTTTGAAAATGACCCTTTATGAAATAAAGGTCCCCGACCTGCATGCAGCGGGCGGCGTGGCCCAGCCCGGCGTAAGCCCTCATCTCGAAGGCCCTCTCCTCCAGCTCCCGGGCCAGCTCCAGCACGCGGGTGTGGTAGGACACGGCCTTGTCGAAGTCCCTCTGGGAGTGGTAGGCGCTGCCCAGGTTGCTGTACGCCCGGGCCTCCTCCCGCTGGTTCCCCAGAGTCTGTCACCGGAGGGATCGTCAAGAAGGTCTTAATGGGAACACACACACGCACTCACATACACCGGGGTAAACTGCTGCCACATGGACGGTGGACGCTGGTCCTCTACTCTGCGGTACCATGACCTCGTCAGCAAATGCTGTTAACTGATACGTTAACTGTATGTGAGCTACGTGTTACCGTGGCAACATCCATATTGCTGTCATCTGCGACATACGATTACCTTTGCAACGTCCAGGTGCTGTTGTAGCTAGATAGATAGATACATACATTTCTTTACATTTTCCGGAAAATCCTTCCAAGTAGCCCCAGGGGGGGGGCACGGTGCATTTTAAGAAACGCCGCAACTAACACGTTCACGTTACCTTGGCAACCTCCAGATGCTGCTGGTGGCACTGCAGGGCGTTGGTGAAGTCCCCCAGCGCGGTGTACACCGCCCCCACGTTGCCCAGCTGCCGGGCCTCGGAGAGCCGGCACTGGCTCTGCCGGGCCAGCAGCACGCACTGCTTGTGGCTGGCAAGGGCGTTGGGGTAGTCCCCTATGGAGGTGTACACATGGCCCAGGCTGCTGAGGGCCCCCGACGCGGCCTGGGCACGGGGGACCGGGGACCGGGGGCGGGGGGGACATTTGGAGGTGAGGGTAAGTCACTTAGGCATATGCAGCAAGCAGGCACAACACACGAAACACCACAGACATGTGTATACGAATAACACAATGTTAACGCACACATGTTTGATATTATTCTAGAGATTATTTTTTGCATTTTTATGCGTTATTATAGAGTGAGATAGAGAGGGAGGTATGGGAGGACATGCAGCAAAGGACCTGCGATCAGGACTGAGCCTGTATGGTACTTGCTATATAATGATCAGGTTTGAAAAACGGCTTTGTACATCCTTCTTGAATAACAGTTCCCTGTTAAAGGATTATAAATGTATTCATAACTATAAAACTCGTTGGCCTACATTCTCCTCTAGTTCTGTAACACGGAGCCGTCTCTTCGTCGCTTCGGTCATATCCGCCCCCCCCCCTCCTCAAACGTCTGTGTTTGCTAGACAGGAGTACGAGAGTCGCTGGGGTTTAGAATTACGCTGAGTTTCTCCGCCCAGCGAGGACTCTCCTTTAATGGCAGCATGTTCAATTACATTGGGGTGGTACTTTTTAACAATGTGTACACAGTGTGTAATGCACGCTAAATATTGTTTGCATATAGACTACTAATATAGACGTGGATTCCTTGACGTCAGCCATTGATTTACACGCGCGTAGTTTTTGTGCGGGGAAACTGGTCTTCAACATTTTAGCCACTAGCAGCGTAAAATGATCCATGTTTGGAATATTGAGGGAGAGACTTGAATTGCTGCGGCGTGCCACAGGGTCAAATCTCATTCATATTCATCCCTTAGTCCACGTCAATATTTATTCACTTTTTATCCAAATACAAGTCCACCAGGACCTTGCAAAATATGAAATATGAAGAAATAGTATGCTAAATATATAAAACATGGGCTAGCTAATGTGTTCCAAACAAAACGAAGAAAAAACACATTTGTTTGTATTACTAGAATGACATTTTTTCCAGTTGATTTAGAATGGTGGTGGTGGTAGGTCAACCTGCCTTACAAGTACTTACAAGCCTCTACGGTGAACCAGCTAGAGGCCGTTAGAGGAACTACAGAATAGCCTACCGTTAACCACCTGTACATCGTGAGAGGAACCTACTAGTCTCTACCGTGACCCACCTAGAAGCAGTAAGAGGCACTACTTACAAGCCTCTACCATGACCCACATAGAGGCCGTTAGAGGAACTACATATTAGTCTCTTCTGCCAGAGCCGTACAAATTAAGGCTGCCGCATGTACCATTTTTGTTTTTGATAAATGTGAACATTGATTGCAATTAAAATGGAGACACATGATCTGCACTGAATCTTAGTCATCTGTCGCGTAGAGGACTCAATAAATATGTAGTTGCTCCAATTAACGATTGTATGCTTTGATGGTTCTCAGCCTTCACTTGGAAGTGGCTTTGCATAAAAGCGTCTGCTAAAATGAATGACAAAATGTAATTACATTTTATACATTCGGTGTTTATGGATTTAACCGTTGCATAACCAAGCCTGACAGTCTGTCAGGAATATGGGAGATTGTGGTGTGTTTGTAGGGCGCAGAAGAGCTAGAAGCTAGCTGGCAGATTCCTGGCTGCAGTTATTTGTTTGTGTACTGGCCGTCTCTGCCCACGACAATATATGTGTATGATAAATCCCCATTTCCACATGTCTTTGTTTTGATAACGTGTGTGTGGAGACAACAGAATGAGCCCATGTTGAGGCCATATTGATTGATTGCTGAAGATGGTTGACATGCTCGCTTGCTCACGAAGATCAATCATTTTTCACACTGACACACACAGGCAGACACACACACATGTTAGGATGTGTACACACAACACACATAAACACACACACACACACACACACACACACACACCCACCCACCCACCCACACACACACACACACACACACACACACACACACACACACACACACACACCTCTCTATCCTTGAGCCTCATGGCGAGCACCAGCTGGTTCCTGTGATTGGTCAGTGCCTCCCGGTAGTTCCCTTTGGAGTAGAAAGCCGAGCCGAGGTTCCCATGAACCCGACACTCACCACACTGGTCACCTGTGGACAGAGGACCCACACACACACACGCACACACACACACGCACGCACGCACGCACGCACGCACGCACGCACGCACGCACGCACACACACACACACACACACACACACACTCACACACACATATATATTAGCACACAATCACACACACACACACACACCTTCATGTATTTTATATTCAGGTGCTTATCAATAAGGAGCAGGTAAGGATTGGTTAGGATGCCTAAGGCAGACTTCTGACAGATGGAGATCAAACCCAGTGCCTTCCAGGGTCTACAATATCATCCTGCTCCACGATTATTTATTTCATATTTGTATTGTTTATTTTTTCTTCACGAAAAGTCAAGACAAAAACTCTTCCAGCTACAAATAGTTCAACTATGAAACATCTCTGAATGGACTGCGTAGGGTTAGCTCCAGACCCTGGCGTTAGTGAGACCACGCCGAGACCCACTCCAGACCCTGGCGTTAGTGAGACCACGCCGAGACCCACCCAGAGTCTTGGCCACCTCCAGGTCCTGCTGCATGTACGCCACGCTCTTCTCGCTGTTGCCGAGCGACCAGTAGGCGGAGCTGAGGGCGGAGAAAACCGAGCCGCGCAGCTTCAGCGAGCAGGTGCCTATCTTCAGGCCCGACTCCAGCACCACCACGGACGCCCCGTAGGAGCCCTGGCTCACCAGCTCCTGGCCGATCACCGACACCACCACGAAGGGGCTCTTGTCCAGCTTCATCTTCTGGAGCTTCTGGTAGGTGGGCTCGATGGAGTCTGGAGGAGGAGGAGGGGGGGGGGGGGCGGACGAGGAGATGGAGCGTGAGGTGTGCGTGGATACACGCGGACAAACACAGGAGAAGGGGATCGGCACACATGCATTAGATGTACACAAA
>NC_140288.1:14470680-14480680 GCF_964030765.1 Micromesistius poutassou
ACTCACAATGTGAAAATGGTGCAGCAACTCTCTCTCCTCAAGCTATATCTCCCCCCTCCACTCTTTTATTCCTGCTCAGTGCCGTTCAGAAAGCAGGACCCCACTTTAGACCTCGTTCAAGTGGTCAACACATGATGAGTGTCCAGCAAAGCTTCAGACGCTAGGTAGAGCGCTCAGATCCAACAGACGAGACTTTGGCGCTTTCGACTCATAACCCATGCATTTCAATTTTGAAAGCAGGAAAGCCATTGCCGTTTAGATTATGTTGGTTTCAGAACGTCAAACGGAACGCTAATCTGATTAGACGACCTTCGAGGGGTCAGCGTCGGACCGTGGTCAAAGTAAGATGTAGTAGTTTCATCTTTGCGCGCAGTGTGCGCGGTATTAAGGTGGAGCGACTGAGCATTCAGCCTGGCCTCAACGCTAGTGCACGCATTGCCAATGCCGACCGTGAGAGCTCCACAGCTTCATCATGTGTTCACAGCTTCAGGTCAGGAGTTACTTCATAACCACTTACACAGCTCACAGCTGTGTAGCGTCACAGCTACTGTGTATTGTCGAGCCAATCACAAGTGAGGTCGGCTGAAGCAACGCAGCGTGGATGTGATGTGGCGTTAGGACAGATGGTGGAGCTCAGATGATGCAGTGGCTTTACAGGCGACTAAAGCTAGAAATAGCAGCAAATCAAACTATCAATAAGGAGGATTTATTAAATACTATTGAATACTTTTTATTTCAATTCAATATATTAATATATTAATATTAATAAATAGAGTAAATATAAAACACGTTTTTAAGTCTTGTGTTGTGCACTTTGTTTTTGGGGAGACTCATATGACTCCATGTTAGTAGGAGGGAAGTTTATTTCCTCACTACGCAGGAATAATACATCAAGTTCAGGGGGCTGTCAGACAAGCTAAGATGCACAAAACACACGCATACACACACACACACACACACTGGTCATGAGAAGGAGCAGAAGTTAATGAGCTAGACATTACACCTTCTCTTTTATCATACATCGCAGAGGGAGACACCTCTGCTCATCTCAATAAAACATCTGACGTCTGTTCATTGCACTGATGCTCTCTTATTATCTGATGAAGTATGCACATGCATTCTGTTACGTGAACTGCTAATAATGTATACGTGCACTCTGGTAAGTGCACTGCTAATTATGTACTGTAAACGTGGTCTCTGGTGAGTGCAGTGTTACTTATGTAGTGTATACGTGCACTCTCGTACGTGCACTGTTACTCATGTAGAGTAAACGTGCACTCTCGTACGTGCACTCTTTCTGTGCTTCATATACTTCCAAGATGGTACGAAAAACACAGCTATGCTTTGTACAGAGACTTGGTCGTAAGACAGAGTTATGGCATGTGAAATGTGTCGATAGATACAACATCTCCATTGACATATCATTAAACGAACGGGGGTATTGTATAGGGTGCTTGTCTCCCATTTACAGACACTTGGGTTGTACCCCTAACCCATAGAAGGGATAGAAGTGATTATTTTAGATTCTTTCAATGTGGACTGTTGGATTCTTTCTATTGTCCACAAATGTAGTAATATAATTCAGGCACGAGACATAAAAACCTGGCCACACAACAGGGAGAAAACAAACACAAAGAGAACAAAGAAAAATAGGTTTGGCCGACAGCAAAAAGTTAACTTCTACATACTTTAAAGTAATTTCCCAGGGACCAACGGATTGATGCTTAACATACCGCATGGTTAAGGCAAAGACAGCAAAATATAAAATGTGGGTATTTTATAAATCAAGCCGGTCCCCCATTTGCCAGATGTGTCCAGTTTTATTGATGTAATTAAGTATTCACTCCAACTTTCACTCTGTTTCTTCAGTCATAAAGACTGCATCAATATCTATGTGAGGTCTTCTCAAGGCTGGCATCAATCCATGTCCATTGGTGGTCCTAAAGGCTAGGTTAACCTGTTTCTAGCGCTTATGGTGAAGTGATAAGTCTCTTTGTTGATGTGTACTATCGATCTATCCCTGAGATGCAGCTTGACTACCACTAATAAAAAAAACTAATTAAAAATAAATGAAATGCTGATTTTTATCAGCCTGACTTGTTAGTTGCTTTGGATAAAAGCGTCTGCTTATTGACCACATGGAAATGAAAACGACATGATATAAAATACTATGCTAACCACACTGTGTTCCTGTGCCATAGTTGCATTTTTTTTATTATATTTAACAAGGCTTCATAAAATAAGATTCAAAGGTTCAAGCTAGCATATATTTTAGCTGGGTGACTACTGATACATCTGAGGGAGAGGTTTTAAGCAGCCTAGCGATATCATGTTGCAGGCTAAGTTAGGTATTGTCAGAATCAAATAGTTTTAAATATGGAGTGTTTCCTGTAAGTATACAGGTGTGTGTGTACCAGTGGGCTACCACCACAATAAGGAGGTCTACCAAAGGGCGGGAATGTTTTGATAAACAAGTGTTGTTCCCCTGATACCCTTGAAATAAACATGAGTTCAGTCATTGAGTCTCTTTCATTGAACTGTGGAGAATCCACTAGTGAAATTAATACTTCATACTCAATCTTGATTTAGTTACACATACACACACACACACACACACACACACACACACACACACACACACACACACACACACACACACACACACACACACACACACAAACAAAATCAAACCCATACAAAATGCCTGGTAATATTGACTGCTAATATTGATGAATGTTGTTTCGTATCTCATATGAAGTCAATACATCTATGCAACTATAGTGCTATAACCATAATGCTGAATAACAACAATACAAATACATTAGCAACATAAGCATTCACCCACCTACAGGGCATGAATGACATATAAACAGAATGCATGTTATAACAGATTACCGACAGACAAATGTAAGATTATTGTGTTATGATTCCCCTTCTGTTATTTCCCTTGGATTCATTTTAATTGTTCAAGGTAACACAGTCCCTTGCCTGCATGATCTACTACGTGACTAATCAGACTTCATTCATCAAAAAACATTATCTAGAGGGGTAGTTACTCTGGTGATGTTACGCCTGAGCTATATGTGATGTCACAAATGTTAGTGCTGATACTAGTGTCGTCATATTAGCTGCTTTAGCGCTGCTGACCGAGCTGACTCGTCGCGATATCGGTACAGTGTCACAATTCGTTAAATAAGTCATTGAATATTGTTTAAATGCCATGAACTGTGTAAACGTTCATCTTAATTCATATTGTAACACAGAATAAGTAGGCTACTTGATAAATGGCGTGAAGGCTAGTAAGCTTACCGGCAGATATAGTTCGAGGCTTTTTTTTCACCAATTGAAAATTGTTTATGAAATAACACCGAATCTCCTATTCAAACTATTCTATTGGGCTTACTCAAATAGGCTATTCCAAGTAATCCCACTGGAATCCGGAATGCCACCACCATCAACTTCTGCATTAGTCTGCCTAAGTGTGCTGTAGAACACGGTTATCTCAAATGATATTTATCTACAATATTACAAATTAAATTACCTTTTTCCGGGGCTGCCATTTCATCATATTTGAAAAACAAAAAGATCCACCATCAAAGTTTTCCGACTGACAGAGACGTCATGGGGTTAAATAAACCGGCATCTGAGCGTCAACGAGGGATCCGCAAAACCATCACCAATGAACATCCACAAAAACAGTTTTAATAAAAAGCCATAAACCGAAGAGACCTCTGGTTCACAGGTCGCCTGAGGACTAGTAACTCCATTGACATCGGAGTCAGGTGAAGCACCGATCCAACTGTCATCACACCTTTTAAGACTCTAGTCGCTGGTTAAAACTGTTCAACTGTATCTATATGGAACCGGGACACGCATATCACCGGGCACAGAGCGGGTATCACGCAGGGACAGGTAGCCTGTTAACGTAGACGACCGGAGGAGCAGCGAGCTGCGTTGAGCTGGAAACCTTGAAATATTAATCCGAACCGCACGCTGATAGGGTTCACTCTTTCAGTCTCTCTCCTCTCTCTCTCTCTCTCTCTCTCTCTCTCTCTCTCTCTCTCTCTCTCTCTCTCTCTCTCTCTCTCGCTCTCTTTCCCTCTTTTATGATCTCTCTCTTGCTCCCTCTTACTCTCTTTCATTCTCTCTCTCATTCATTCACTTCCTCCCTCTCACTCTACCTCTTTCATTCTCTCTTGCTCTCTCGCCTTCATTCTTCTCTCTCACACTCTTTCTATATCTTTCTGTATCCCTCCCTTTTTATTGTGTCTCACTCTAGCTGTCCTTCATTCTCTCTCTCTCTCTCTCTCTCTCTCTCTCTCTCTCTCTCTCTCTCTCTCTCTCTCTCTCCTCTCTCTCTCTCTCTCTCTCTCTCTCTCTCTCTCTCTCTCTCTTTGTGTGCCTCTTACTTCAAGTACTTTAATAACAGTAAACGTTTCAAATCGAATACAATCCGTATTCCTCTATACACTCCGTATTCCTATATTGTGGACTATTGTGATATTTTTCAATACATGTCTTTTGGGTTAAACATCACATTGACAAATTTGATAGTATACCGTAATTATGGTATTATCTTGAAGTTTGATATCCCCTGAACACCTTTTAAACATTTGCATGCCCTTCACTACTTAATAATTTAAATCTACAGCTACAGACTGTAGTGTAGCTTGCTGGTAAATGTACACTACCAAGCACTAAGCGTGTGTGTGTGTGTGTGTGTGTGTGTGTGTGTGTATGTGTGTGTGTTGTGTGTGTGTGTGTGTGTGTGTGGGGGGGGGGGGGGGGGGGGGGCAAAACAATGCAAACCACCCACAAAAACACACCAACACCAGATTCATAATACATCAGACTGTTGTTCAGAACACCTGTCAACTTTTTTCAAGACAATGTGCGTCTTTCCCTCTTTCTCTAGATATGTACACGTCAAACCTCATCTACTGCCACAACAGCGACGTTCACTTAACATATCGTAATACATGTCATTTTCTTTTCAGCGACAACCTTTCCTCTTTCCTCTCGCACTTTGAGTCTGCCTTGTGTATGAAAAGTGCTATATAAATAAAGTTGCCTTGCCTTGCCTTGCCTTGATGACAGGTTGATTCTCCCAAGCTCTGAACGCTGTTACTTTGTCAAAGTTTGTCAGCGTAGTTACCATGCTTAAGGTCTCCACTGCCCTCCCAGACCACGGATGCTTTCAGTATAGAGGAGTCTGCTGGAGAAGGTTCTACACTGCCTGAAAGATCCACTGTACTGAATACATCATCAATGAACTGGTGATGTAACGCTGGTGTAAGATGTTGGAGATAACAGAGGGAGGAAGAGGACGAGGTGATGAAGAACAGAGGGAGGAAGAGGACGAGGTGATGAAGAACAGAGGGAGGAAGAGGACGAGGTGATGAAGAACAGAGGGAGGAAGAGGACGAGGTGATGAAGAACAGAGGAAGAGGACGAGGTGATGAAGAACAGAGGGAGGAAGAGGACGAGGTGATGAAGAACAGAGGGAGGAAGAGGACGAGGTGATGAAGAACAGAGGGAGGAAGAGGACGAGGTGATGAAGAACAGAGGAAGAGGACGAGGTGATGAAGAACAGAGGAAGAGGACGAGGTGATGAAGAACAGAGGGAGGAAGAGGACGAGGTGATGAAGAACAGAGGGAGGAAGAGGACGAGGTGATGAAGAACAGAGGAAGAGGACGAGGTGATGAAGAACAGCGGGAGGAAGAGGACGAGGTGATGAAGAACAGAGGAAGAGGACGAGGTGATGAAGAACAGAGGAAGAGGACGAGGTGATGAAGAACAGAGGGAGGAAGAGGACGAGGTGATGAAGAACAGAGGGAGGAAGAGGACAAGGTGATGAAGAACAGAGGAAGGAAGAGGACGAGGTGATGAAGAACAGAGGAAGAGGACGAGGTGATGAAGAACAGAGGGAGAGATTACAGTTTTTCACAATTGCTTAAACACATTTCCTGATAGACTACCTCACTTTCTCAAAACCGTAGACACAAATTTCAAAACTCACACACAAAATGCAAAATCCTACACTTCTCTTGCAAAAGCACACTTTGCCCTCAAAACAGTGTTAACTCTTCACTAAATGGTATTTTCTTTTCAAATGACAAACATTTCTAATCACCCATTGAACACTGGTGTGCAGAATGGAAAACACTATAATATGAATGGAAAACGCTATATGAATGCTTCATCAGTAGAATTATGCTTTTGCATGTTGAGTGTTACACTGTCACCTGGTGTAAAATATTACCTAATGTTAAATGTTTTTAGGTATACTCAAATAGAAAACAACACACAATACTTGACAGTAACAACAAATACTGTATTTGTATCCAAAATGTGCAGTCTACTATAAATCACAGCAAACAGGATGAAAACAGGATGAAATGAACGAGATAACAGAAAATAGGCAATACTATAAAAAAACATCTAAATAAATGAATGAATGAATGATTGAATGATTGAATGAATGTATTTTTATTGGTCGTAACCAAAGGGTAGGGCAGAAGCTTCAGCTTATATCAAGCCCCCCCTTCTCACATTTTTAAGAGTAACAAACAAATGTCATACATACAGTGTGTTTGCATATACATGCATACACTTACCTACATAAATACATACATACATCCACGTACACATACGGGTCAATACTTATATCCAGTACATTTCCACCATGAGATGGATAATATCCTAAATACTGTAATGATCATGATGATGTTCTTCATCATCACCATTATCAACATTCTCATAGAGTGATACTACTCAATGTCTGTACTTTAGTGTCATGTCTTTCTTCTGTGACCCTTCTATAGCAAATAGCATATTGCTAATTGCACAACAGCCTTTGGAGTTTAGAAATGTGATTGGCAGTGTGTTGACTGTGTTGACTGTGTGAACACCAAGAGAGGGAATTCAGGAAGAGTGTGCAAGATATAGAGAATTGTGTGCAGTGTTGTGAAAAATGTGTGGTTTGGAATGGGAATCTGAGTCTAAAGCAGAAAATGTGTTTGGAGTTCAGCAGAATTGGTTTTGCAGTTGGTACATGAGTTTCAGGTTGTGTACATTGTGTCTGATGTTCCAATGAATGTGTTTAAACAATTGTGAAAAACTGTAACTAACTGACTGACTAACTGAACTAAACTAACTACCATGCAATGTTTACTGAGTCCCCTAAAAGCAAAAACAAGCCGTTGCTTGTTCATTTGTAGAGACACAATAATGTCCCAAATTGAAGTACATCCCCATGAACAAACTTTATACGAGGAGCTATTCCAAAAGTGTTGTAATTCTAATTCTAAACTATGGTCTAACTTTGTTGTATCTCCTAGCACAAGTCGCAGTCCCACTTGTTTATCGCTGCACGTTTTATCTGGACAGACGATGCCTTCCTAAATAATGGATTGGTTCTTAATGAGCAGACCTGATAGAGCTGACTGTGATAAGGATCTGGATTACTGCACCAAGACCCCGACACGCACAGCACGGAGAAATCAAACCTGTGTAGGACTGTTGGATCAAGCTCTGCAGCAGTGTTTCTGTGGTTGTTTGGAAATCAGAGGGGTAACATTGTTGAAAAACAGAATTATTAAGAGAATGATGAGGAGAGGAGAGCAAATAGCGGAGAGGAGAAGAGGAGAGGAGAGGAGAGTAAAGGAGAGGAGAGGAGAAGAGGTGTGGAGAGAAGGAGATTTGAGGAAAGGAGGAGAGAGGAGAGGAGAAGAGAGGAGAGGAGAAGAGAGGGGAGGAGAGGAGAGGAGTGAAGGAGATTTTAGGAAGAGATAGGAGAGAGGTGAGAGGATAGAAGAGGAGAGAAAAAGATGGGAGAGGAAAGAAGGAGATTAGAGAAGAGGAGAGGAGGGGAGGAGATTTTAGGAAAGGCGAAGAGAGGAGAGGAAAGGGATGGAGAGGAGAAGAGGGGAGAGGAGGAGATGAGAGGACAGAGAAGAAGAGAAGATAAAAGGAGAACAAGGGAAGGAAGGAAGTGAAAAAGTCAGAGAATAGATTAAAAGAGACAACGATGAGAGGAGAGAGAACAAAAGAGAATGATGAAGAAGTGGGGAGACTTCAGTGTGGATGGTTGCTTCACCATACCGCCCTTTCCCTGTCGAATAAAAGCCGACCTCTTTCTTCCTCTTCAAATGAAAACCAAACACTTGTGTTTATTTAACATCTTAACAACTCCAAACCTTCTCAAACAGCCATCCCTGGAGCTCCTCCATGGGTTTGGTGCCAACCAGACATGGCAGGCGTGGTGGGCTGGCGGGATGAGCTACTGGGGTCCATGCCAAACCAGAGAAGGTCTATTATTGTGTTAGTTAATACTATCTCCTTTTGGAATATCCACAGGCTGGGAGTTGATTGCATGAGTCAGGTGGGTTTTTCTGCACTGTGAGGTGCTTTTACTGGCCTTTGGACAAGCATAGGGTCCCTGCCTTTTTTTAAACAGCCGACTAGTGGACTGTAACTATAGGCTAACCTGTCCGTCAAGCATCTGGTTGGACCCTCCCACTTGTGATGTGACTATAGGAACATGCAGATCCAGATTCAGATTTTAATCAATCTGGAATGACCATGACAGATTATAGATGAGATTATAGATATATTTTGAATGGATACATTTTGAGTTTCAATAAATATTCATTTTGGAATAAAGAAAGTTTTGATTTGATCGGTTTTGAAATTCTAGAAAGATTTGAATGGATACATATGAGACATTCTAGAAGGATGTGAAAACATCCACTGCATATGATCTGTGGCAGTGAAAGTGAACCAACAAAGACCGACTAGCAGACAGAATCCCACAAACGGAAAACAACTCAGTTAAAAATACTCCCAAGTTACAATCACCTGGTGTGCGACCCTCACCACCACCTCTCCTGCAGGTTGTTAAGCCCAGCCAACCCCCCTCTCCACCGTGTTAATGTCTACCAGCAGGACGGCAGCAGTAAGGAAGAGAGATGTCAACACTTAGAGGAACATGGCGGAGGACGGCTGCTGAGACAGCAGATCGGGCCCGGTCTCGCTGCATCCCAGCGGAAGTTTTACGAGCGTGAGTGAACGAGAGTGCTGTAATAAGCAGCGGAGCCCTGGTAACAGCAGACCGCTGACTTTCTATGCGCCAGCCTACGTCATGGCTCCCTGTGGCCTGGTGTGTGAAATGTGAATGGAGCGGTTGATATGCTCTGTGAAGTTATGAAGTTTTTTTTATCGAAACTGACGGCACTGAGCATTTGTCATCGAGATGCAAAAAACTGTAAATTCTATCATGAGCAATGTTATGTTATGACATGTTATGTTATGCTATTATACTATAGCCTACTAAGCTATGTTATGTTATTTAATTTTATGCTGTGCTGCTATGCCATGATATACTATATCATATTATAGATACTCAGCATGTTATGTTATGTTATGTTATGTCATGTTATGTTACGTGATGCAATGCTATATCATACTATAGCTACTTTACTATGTTATGTTATGTTATGTTATTTCATGTTATGTTATGCTATGCTATGTTAATTGATGTTATGCTTGGGCTTATGACGATTTCTATGCTGTCCATGGGCATGTTAACAGATGCTGTTTCTGCTGATGTGTGGAAGGTATCACGTTCATTTATAGACCAGAGTCTGTGAAGTGCTATCTATACATCCATGTTTATGGTAGTGTGATTACTAGGAAAAGTGGGAGTGAGAAGAATAAATCCATGGGGAGAATTGCTGAAGCAAGGAGGCCTGGTTGTCATTATACACAAATCTTTGGGTGACTTATTAGCCATGTTTGCGTTTCATTGTGTTGCTAAGCCTCATGTGATCTGTAGGTCATGTGAGTTACAGTCAAACAGACGCACAGTTGTGTACTACGATCCTGAGATTGTCACCATAGGTTTTTATATCATGATGCTTCAATACTGCCCTCTAGTGGTTCACTCGATATAAAACAAGCATTCATTTTTAAGGGTCGTGGCTGAAGTCCAGCCGTCCA
>NC_140288.1:14488180-14498180 GCF_964030765.1 Micromesistius poutassou
GAACATCAAGCTGTTATATAAAAAGATAATGGACTATTTGACCATCAATGACAAATGTGAACAATGGACACACGGGCTTAAGGTATGTGCAGGTATTTTATTGAAACAAAGGAGCATAACAAATCTTAACAAATATAACAAATATATACACACTATTTAATATATAACAAATACTATATAATATATACAAATAATAAACTATGTATAAGTGACTGTAGCAGTGTCTTTATCAAGATGAATCCATCAATGTCCGTCACTCCGGGTTTTTGGTACTTTGGCGCGGGTTATCCGTTCGCACAGTCTACCGAGTCTGATCGCTCCGTTTTTCCGTTTAACCCTGTAGGATCTGACCCGGAGACTCACGGCCTGTAGGTGGCGCCAGTCGTCCATATCCCCACCGGGTTTGGTCCTCTCCAATGACGGCAGGGCAGGACTGTGTACAATGGCTTTACATCTGGTGAAGGATAATAAGGCACGCTACATATGAATTCATGTCCCTTTTATGAACCATATATTTAATGCAAGTAATTATGGTCTGATCTTATAGCATGTGTGTATAGTGTGTGTGTGTGTGTGTGTGTGTGTGTGTGTGTGTGTGTGTGTGTGTGTGTGTGTGTGTGCGCGTGCGTGCGTGTGCGTGCGTGTGTGTGTGTAGGTGTGTGTGTACTTACATCTTGCCCGCTCCACAGTCCGGTACCAAGAAGCAGGATTGGGAAACTCTGTCCAGGAGAAATGTGTCCACGTCTGTCAGACGCCTCTGATTGGCTAAGATCTGAAATCTGCATGAAATCACAGACAGATTAGACTCAGGAGGCAGTTAACAAATGTGTAAGTTCAACGGTATAGTAATACGTTTGGAACAAGTCATAGACAGACACAGATATGATGGAGGATATTGTAGTACCTGAGGGGGCTAAAGGTCCTGGGTTCGATCCCCCATGCCCCTATTCTAACATTGAGGCATGTTTGAGCAAGATTCACTAACCCACTCATTCATGGCATGTATCTGAACTCACTGTCGGTGGCTCTGGATAAAAGCTAAAAGCTAGTAAATCATCAGAAATAGTGGATTCTGGAGTTTGATCGATGCCTACACTCAGATCCATCACATGCTCGCTATGCAAACACTCAGTCTGGTGAAATGAATGTACATTTGACCTAGTGTTGCAAAATCAAATGTCTTTAACCATGCTCTCTCTATTTGTATTGATACATAAGCACATGAACAGCCGTTGAAATATGGAAAAGTAGCATTCAGGAAAAAAAAACACAGTGGCGCAAACAGGTAGACTGCATGCTTTAATGGAGGTTTATTCAAGCACGTCTTATCTTGGCTGTAGCTAATGCTTCAGCGCAGTTCTACTACTTGTCGCTCACTTGACCAGTCAAACAAAACCAGTTTGGAGGAATATGCGTACAGTAACATGCCTTTGAACTATGAGTCTATGTGCTCAGTACCTATTGGTGCAGCTGCAGTGGTAGAGGGTCCTGGTGTCCGGGTTCAGGAGGCCGTACCTCCGCTGCCCGGGACGGATCCTAGCTCTACACTGGTCCAGCTCTCGGTACACGTCACACGACAGCACCTGGCCTGGGAGGTGAAGACGACATGTGAGCGGGTGGGGCTTATCCAACTGGCCGCCATCTCGGTTCCTTAAACTAGCCGAAGTTCAGCATCCAGTTCCCCCCCCCCCAACAATGGGACAGCTTTTTCCATTTTTACATTCATACCTTGAGACCAAATGTTTATGTTTAATGTTTATCTCCTCACTTGTGTTAGCCGCCTGCCCGCTCAACACGCCCGGTTTGTCTGTGTTCGCCGTGGAGGCGGCGGTGTGCCGGTCCAGACGGCCGTCACTGTCGGGCGTCAAAGACGTGCTGCTGCTCTCCGACTCAGTGGGGAAGACGCTGACGCTGAGGGCGGGGCCAGTGGTGAGGTCAGAGGTCACTGCCGGGGGATCAGTGGGCGGCGTGGGGCTCGTGGTCGGGGTCGCCTGAGTGGCGTTCTCTTGGGACGCTTGGGGCTCGTAGACGGTCGGAGGGTGGACCTCCGCGTGGCGCACGGTCTGGGTCGTTTTACACCTGCAGGGGCGGAGCTGTTAACAGGATACCAACCAAGGGGCGCATCCCACGCCCAAATATGGACTGGCCACCCAAGATAAATCTGGCACTTGAGAGGATTTGAACTCGTCAACCAAACATCGTCGACTACATTTGTCTGGGGGACACACCCGACAAACAATTTGATGGGGTCTCAACAATAAAACACCCTAATTCAGCAATATGAATCAACATATAGCGAGACGACAAACGTCCACTCACATGCCGAACCAGTTCCTCTCCAGGCAGATGACTGTGTAGGAGAGCTCAAAGCATTTCATCTTCAGCACGTTGAAGAAGACCTTCCCAACCACATCAGATATGCTGTCGTTGGCGTTCCCAAGGCAACTGTGAAACCTTTAGGTTGAGACAAGAACATCATTCATGTTTGGAGGAACATCCTTTTAGTTCGATAAGTGTTATCCTTTCAGCCCGGCGACGGTGCCAACAGGCTTGTGTGGACCAAAGTCCATGATCAGAAAACTCTAACCTGCACCAGACGATAAACTGGCACATAGCCTAAACTAATCTGATAACAATAGGGTATAATTGATATATATTTTTATTATTGTTATTACCTTTAATCATATTAAGTTTTAAGGGACGGAGCAAAGTCTGTGTTGAGGCGCTTGCGCGTTCTTTGTCCATAAACGGTGCATTCACGTAGTCACATAATCGATTTGTTGCAAACACCCTGCTCTGTCCCCGGCAGGTGTGTAGGCCTACCCCAGTAGGACCACCATGATTTACATACTATGCTATGATCTATCCACACTTGTTTGTTTACAGAGATTGCAACAGGGATTATTTTATCAGTAGTAGACCTATTTAAAGTATGGGATATTTTAATGTATTATTTTCAATATTATTTTATTCATTGGCATTTCTGTTAAGATTGCGTGCTATATATTTATCTTTGTTAAAAAATAATAATAGGTTTTATAAATAAAGAACAGTTGTGCATGAAATCCTACACTACGATGCTTACCTGTTATCACAGTCGCAGTGAGACATAGTGAACATATTGGCGTTGAAGACGCCGAATTTGTTTTCGAAGGACAAGATTGTCTCTTGACACTGGTCGTGTTCACGACAACAGCTGTCGGTCCCCGTGAAGGATCCTAAGCACAGAGAAGAGACATATGGATCGAATTAAAGTTTATGGTTTTACATAGTGTCCATTTAAAGGTGTTCTGGATGTATCCAGCTCATAAGGAACATTTCGAAACTTAAAACATGAACAGCAACTCACCCAATTCTGCATATGACGTTGCTTTGTTGCCAGAGCCGCACCAGAGCGTCCCCGGTACAATAAACCCGCGCTTCACGCGCGGGTGGCTCACCGCCTTGGATCTTTCGCTCAGCGCGCCAACGTTTCGCGCCTTTCTGCTTCGGCTTGCGCGTTCTTTGTCCACAAACGGTGCATTCACGTCGTCACATAATCGATTTGTTGCAAACAATGCATTGATATTCAAATGTTCACTGTGGTTTTCCAGAAACTCATTCGTTTTCTCTCGGCACAGGGATAGATAGTTCTCTGTGACAGCCGCGTCCTCCACCCAGGAGCAGTGGAGCAGCGCGCGGTGTGGGGACCACACGGAGTGGTAGAGGCGCACGGCGGGGGAGACATGGTGAGGGCTGTGGTGGCCCGTCCGGAGGAAACTGTAGTGAGTTTCACCGTTGGACGCGAGTAGGGTATAAGCACAGATGTTCTTTACATCTGCTGCACAGCTCGATTTCAGAGCTAGACATATTAAAAATACTCGAATAACAGTGAAATGGTGCATTCTGACGGCGCGTCAAAGAAAAAAAAAAAACACGGCTCGCAAAATGATAAATAAGCTAAAAGGAAAATAAATAAATAAATAAATACAGACAATTCACCCAGGTGGGAGCTTATGATTTCTGCGTTAGTTGAACATATATATAGGCATATTTCTTATCTATCCTAGATTAGAAACCGGGATTTCCCGGGATGTTAGAGTGATGTCAGCTGCACCTCAGACATCGTATGATGTCCAGCTCCAATTAACTGAACACTAGCAGGTCTGAGACACACCTGTCCGCCCTAGTGGATAAGCCTACACGAGTGGCACAGTGAACAGACAACCCCCTCACCTCCTCCTCCCTTTTGTTGTATGTTTGGGAGACTTTTTGGCCGCTTTGTGTCCAGGCTATGATTTATCATATTATATTGATAAACTCACATTCACGCAAAAAAGGGGCGCGTAAACGCAGCTAGCCCGTAGCTTGCCTTGCTGATCATATTTTAATATTAAATAGGCCTACTGGGAGAGATTGTATAAAGCAAATATTTCAAAAGCTGTCAAAAGTTATTTAAGACAGTATAGTTCATATAATTTTTCAAATATAATTAAAAAAAATAACTTGTCATGAATTTCCTAAATGTATGAATACAACAGCTTATTTAACAATGAATTTAAAAAAATCAGCTTACATTTCCATCTCCAAATCTTTTGATAGAAAAATGTATTCCAGTGCTGTTGCTACTATTTGGCATATTTTTGCTTTCAATAAGTGCTATATTTTTCAAATCTCATATTCAGAATGTATTATTACTACATATAGGCCTACTACTTATTCATAATAATGGTATGGCGGGAATTTCAATAAACAAAATGTAAACATAGCGTCATCTTTGATTGGAGTCTTGATCTGATTATTGTAAGTAACCTTTCACCTACTGGAAGAGAGTGAGGACGAGGAACAGTTTTATTGACTTATTCAAAGTTCACTCAGCTGTCAGTTACGTGTCTGCCTCTGCTGATTGGTCCAAACCTCACCTGATTGAAACAAAGTCCCAGCCCCCGCATCCTTTATAGTTCCACTAAATATCTACTGGTTATTTTGTCTGCTCACTCTTTGAGGCTTTTTAGTGAACATGCACTGTCATGAAACACACATGCACATTTTAATTTAATACCTTTATGTTTTTCTTTGGGGAAGAGTTTGAAAAAGTAAGATCCAACAATAAACTAATATAATATAAGCTTGTAGTTTATTATTATTACTTATCTGGGTCTTAAATCTGTGGTCTGTGTCTGTGCTGTGGTGATGTAGCGTAAGTACTCACTACTATGCTGCAATGTTACATCATTCTTCCATAATGCTTTAGTAAGTGTTTGAAATAACGCCGTTTAAAAGAACGGCGTTAGGTAACGCCGTTATTTTTTCAGTAATGGGGTAATCTAACTAATTACTGTTTCCGTCGTTACAACGCCGTTATCGTTAATTGAATAAACTGCGTAATCCGAACACACCCCTGGCTCCACGCACAAACTGCTAGTGAGGAGATCTGGGTGGGTTAACAACGAGATAAGCGATTATGATTGGCTAAGGCAGAGTCATGTTTCATGGTAGCCAATCGGAGCCACGCACACGCACACACAAACACCAAACAGATTCGATGAAGCAGTAGAAATGGCGAGTCCGGAGCAATCCGATGATTGATGATTTTTTTACAGTAACGCAAATAATTACTTTCCCTGGTAACAAGTTACTTTTATTATAGAGTGTAGGCCTAATTCAGTTACTAACTCCGCTTTTTGGAACAAGTAGTGAGTAACTATGAGTGAGTAACTATAACTAATTACTAGAAGTAACGTTCCCAACACAGCGACGCTTTACACAGTCCACATTTTCTCATTTGTTTGAGAAATAAATAAACAAATTTAAAAAAAAATGTTTTTCTTTGCCGGTAGGTCTGTGAAATAGGCCGTGAAATAGGTATTAAGTTTTTATATAAATGGTCTTAAAAAGGTCTTAAAAAGACTTGAATTTGACTTGAAGAAACCTGTAGGAACCCTGTATAGGAGGAGGAGTAGTAAGAGCAAGAGTAGTAGCAGTAGTAATGTGAAATCACATTACTACAGGCACAAACAATATAGTGATTGCACAATGTTTTTATTTTCCAACAAGAATGTATGCTACATTATCGGTGTGCCTAAACAAATACAATCAAACAATGAATCGATCTGTCTATACCACGAGTGAAAAATTAAGATGATTTTGAAATGGCACTACCAATTGCAAGCCATATGCATCATACAGACCATTTCAATAAATGCCTTAAACGATCAACGTTTTCAAAATAGTTTTACATGATGGTGTAGGATACATGCATAAAATACTGGAGGCATTTTTCTTATAGGATAGGGATTGTAGAGATGGAGAAAGAGATAAATAATATATATATGATGTAAGAGAAAAATAGAGAAAGAAGATCGAATACAGAAATAAATAAAGAGTGATGTGATACAGAGAGCTACTGAGCGGCACAAACAGACAAGGATTGAGAGATAAAGCAAGAGAATGATACACTACTGTATATGTAGAGAAAGAGAGAGATTGAGAAAGAGATATAAAGCGACAGAGAGAGATAGAGAGATAGTGTTAGGGAGAGAGCAATACAGAGAGAGAGCGAGAGAGACAGAGACAGAGATGGTGTTAGGGAGAGAGCAATACGGAGAGAGAGAGAGAGAGAGAGAGAGAGAGAGAGAGATAGCCATGCATGTAGTTGCAGAAGAGCGTAGCACAAGCTAGTAGGCTAATCAAATCATTCTGATGCCTTTTAATCTTTTAACACAAACCAGACTCAGACTTTAGGTCAGTAATACCGACCGTCTTTTGACCGATAATATAATATTTCCAGGATTAATATAACGGATAAGATATTTCATCTTAGTACAGACTACTAAATCGAACAAATATGGACTCAAATAAGGTGTGACATAGCATAGCATGGTATATCACATTATATCACATTATTGCACAGTACGTGATCTTCTCATTTCACAATAAGAGGGCAGGAGAACACCTTGGGAGGTAGAGACCAGGTAAGACACACTTAATAACATACCGTCCCACAGTCAAGGACACAAAAGGGAATTATCATTCTCTAAACATTAGGTTAATGCTAAATGACAATAAAATAGAAGTCCCATGGTAGAACTGCTTCAATATTAATGGCCACATATTGGCAACGAGGTCAGAATCCATTCTAGACATGCATGCACATTCTGCCTCAGAACAAACGCCATAAAAGGTAGGGAGGAGGGTTTCAGAATAAAAGCCCCCGCTCAGACTGGGTAGAGAAGAGAATGGATGAGATGGACAGATAAAGGAAGGAGGTCTCAGTCCTCGAACTTGGCGGGGTCGTCATTGAGGAGAACGTGCCAGCGCTCTATCTTCTTGTCTTTGTTCTTAAGACATTCGTACCAGTGCTTCAGACACTCTCCCTTCGCCTGGATACCCAGCTGGCAGCCGCCTACGGGGGAAGCAGGTACCAGGAGACATGGATCGATAAATAGATGGATGGCTCATTGATTGATAGATGGATTGATTTAAGGATGGCTGGATGGATCATTGATTGATAGACAGGAGATGGAGGGATGGATGAATTGATGAATGGAAAGATGGATGGGTCATTGATAGATAGATAGATGACGGATGGATGGATTGCTGAATGCACACACGCATTAAAGCACAATACCTATTTTCTGATCAAACCAGCATTTCTCTTGGCTTCACTAAAACATCCATGACCAAATTGATTTGGCTAAATCCCTTCCTTGTACGGATTCTGCTGAAGAGCATTTTGCGCACTTGCACCGCCATGAATATAAAATATTGCTAAGCAGCACTTTGGTGGTTCTGATTGGAGGTTTGGCAAAGGACTTGTATGGCACCGTCCTGTTATTCTTCCACAAACTGCACACTTATCCTCGCACAGTGATTCCAAAATATGAAATATCTGTATTGCAGAGGGTTAGGGTTTTCGTTTGTGGCAGACTAATGGATGTTTTGGTGAAGCCAGGAAAGAAGGCTACAATGGTTTGCTCACAGACCGGTATTGTCCTTAGTGTCAAGCTGCTACCTACCGATGAAATCATTGGACTTGCCCATGTCGTAGTCCCAGACGGAGATATCCAAGGTCTTCTTGGCCAACTCACCGTGTTTTATTTCATAGCTGAACTCCTGTAACACAAGCGGAGCATTTAAAGCATGGGCACCCACCAACCATTTCAAAGGAAGTCATGGAGGATAAAAGGGTGATGAATCAACAGTCTGGAGCCTTCTCAGTCAGTGGTGCGGAGCCAACCTCGTTGTACTCTGGGTTCAGGGTCTTCTTCTTCGTCTGTGTCTTGTTCTTGGCCTTCTTCCCCATATCTGGCTTCAGACATCTGCAGCAATACCACAAGACAACACATGAGAAACTGTGTGCACCAGAGGTCGGTTGAGATCGGTCCTTTGTCTTCATAAATTACACATTCTTCTACTCTTCAAATACTTGACGCTTTTATTTAAAATCCTTTTTAGTGATTCATCAATGTGCAGATAGGAGGTCAGGCGCCTTGCTCAAGAGGCTTACAGGTAGACAGTGGACATTGGGGTTCAAACCCAAAACCTTTCAGCCGGGACGAGTCAAACACCCAAACCACTAGATTATCCTTCTCCTAAGAAAATAAATAAATGTCCTAAAAATGTCCTTTTCAAACATATAAGACTACACATATCTCCATATATACTGTGGACAACACACAGCCGGGGGCCTGTAATAAACGCACACTTTAACGAAGGGGTCGGAGTATCCGTTGGAGTCCATGGCGGCCAGGTGGGCGCAGCGCACCACTCCGACCAGCAGGCGGCCCTGCCGGCTGTCGTAGTGCAGCGACACCTGGACGCGGCCCCGCTCCTCACTGCTCTCTCCGTCCTTGCCCTGCAAACACCCGGCAGCCCTGCTATATGTACACGTTGATATATATTTATGGAACATATATGTATCAACAACCAACCAGATAATGTTAAAAATGTGTAATGAAAACAACGTATGGATCAATAAAATATGTATTTATATTTGTATATACATGTATCTATATGTATGTCTTTAAGAGTCTTGTTTATACCGTCCTTCCTCTACAAGCACCCATCAACTCAACTGGTATTTTGGGATATATAAAAATCAATATAATTCTATATGTATCTATGGGTCTATATGTCGAAAGAATGACTTACCTACCATCCCCCAAGCACACATCAACTATACATATATACTGTTACTATATGTGCAACCTCCTAAGTCGGATTAGTGATACTACTAGATCCACGTATCAGTAGTCTAAATCTCCATCTTTAACTGGAAGCATGCACTCAACCATGTATCCAGCTACTGTATAGGTCTATAAGTAGTAGGAAACACACGGATTAACTGAAACGTATAGTGCAGGTAATCTGATAAACAGGTCTTACATCATCCTCATAGAGAGCCATACCCCTGGACGTCCCCCCTTGTGGCTTCTTCACCTGCAGAGAGATAGAGAGAGGGGGGAGGGAGGGAGAGAGAATAAGAAAGAGCGAGAGCGGGAGAGAAATAGAGGGTTAAATAGAGAGTGAGAGGGATGGGAGATACAGAGGGAGAGAAAGCAAGATATGAAGATGGAGGGACAGAGCCAGAAAGAGGGAGGGAAAGAAAGAGAGCATAAGTGGTGGAGAGGAAGCGAGAGAGGGTTTTAGAGAGAGAGACCGTTACAGATTCGATTTAGAACATTTTTCTCGTTATCTTGATCTAACAAGAAACCAAACAATATGTAATTTACAGGAATACAGGGGCGAAGAAATTCAGTTAGAGAGAGAGAGAGAGATAAATAGTGCTTGAATGAGAAGTAGAGCAAGAAAGGGGAGAGAGTGAAGGGCTGATTATGGTTCCACGTCAACGCAACGCAAGGACCACGCAGACGCTTCGACGCAGTCTTGAACCGGTTTTGGTTCTGCGTCGGGTTTTAGTGCGCAGGCCAATCACAGCCCTTGCTGCTGCGTCGCCTCGACACAAGGTAAATATTGTTGGGAGGCGCACGTCAGACCCTTGCGGTGGACGCAAGGAGGG
>NC_140288.1:14500680-14505680 GCF_964030765.1 Micromesistius poutassou
TTGGGAAGGCTCATGAGCGAGGGGGGTAATGGCACATGACGATGTGCAAATGCATATGCCCCCCCCCCCCCATATACCCCACCGCAGTATGGACACTGAACACTTCCAGTCACCTTCACACACGGTCGTTACCAGAGCTCAGAGACTATGTGCATACAGTCCTGACACTCAGAGGGGCTTATAAGCCCCTCTGAGTGTCAGGACCAGTCCAGTTGTGCGCACTTATATGGACATTGCTTCCTATCATTTTGCATTCAATTTCAAAAGTGTATTCCCTTAGGCAATATATGCCAGCACATCATTTATTCACGCCTATCATGTATTCATGCTTTAGCTAAAGAACCTATATAATCATTATATTGACTGTCTGATAGAAATATACTGTCTGATGGAAACTTTTGTGTGGTGTTAAAGAAAGCAACAGGCCTCTCTTGCAACATGCTCACCTTTTTGCAAAGGGGCCCCCTACCTAGAACCAGACATGCGAGACAGGATGTGGTTTGACTTCAGTTTGACCTTTTAACAAGTGTCACCAGTTTGCAGGTGTCGTCTGGAAAAGAACGCGAGCGAGAAGGTGGAAGAGGTAGAATTTTTTTAGACCACGCGATATCGGGGCAGACTGTTACACAGACTCGGAGAGACTCGGTTGTCGGAGACTGACTGCTAGAGATAGATAGATTCTAGGGACAGCTTTGTTACACTTTTTTATTGTAATTTTTTCTCACTTTTCTTATAAAAAGCATAAAACGAATTGGATTTATTGGAATAAAACTACCTGACTACGTGTTGTAGTAGGCAATTACAACCCCTGTTTCGGACTTGGTGCTTTCGCGGGTTGACCCAGGAGGGGTTTCCTCCCACCACGAGGACCCGCTCTCCCGGTCGTCTAAAGGTCAGGAGCGCATAATACAAAGGGTTGGTGTGGTTTGTGGTGCATGCTGCGGGGAGCGGTCCCATAGCTCGAGGGGTCGGGTCCACTCGATCTGTCCGTGGTGCGGGGAGGTGCCGGGGCTGCTTGTGTCCCCCGGTAGAGTTGATCGAAGCGTGCCAGCGTAAAATTAGAATGTTCCCTTTAGGGACCGACTGAGAGGAGCGCGCCTGTAGCACTGGGGGGGGTCTCGACACGACAGAGCTAAGCTAGACAGAGGGCATCCGAGTCGGTCACGGGCGTGTCTCAGGTCCCGAAACCCATCGGGGAAGAGGGCGGGGTCGTGCGCCAGGTAAACCTCACGACGGTGAGGGGCGATTTCGACCCACCTAGGGGCCCGGCTTCCTCGGGGTGGTGGTGCGCGGGGTGCTCGGGGTAGACAAACGACAAAGGGTCTACGCCACGGGGACCGCGACTGGGGTGGTCGGCTACAGCGGTAACAAGAGGTAGCCACCATTCGGTTCTTTCTCTCAACAACTTTTTCCATGCTACCTGTTATATATTAACTTAATTAATAACCGTAATAATGATGTCTAGACCAGGAGCTGCAGTCAACATAGCTTTACTGTTCAACATGCCTGAAACATAAAACACTGCGCACACATAGCACCCAGGTAACGCATACGACAAAAAGTAGTGCCTTCATTATGTGGCTATACCACATACATAACACTACCTCACTGCCACTTTAAGCATGCACAGGAGGATGTATGTGAATGTATGTGTGTGTGAGGATGCGGGGATGTGGGAGGGTAGAAGGGGGTTGTCTGTGAATAGCTGGACGATGTATTGTTTTGTATTGTTTTTTAATATATTTTTAACTATTTATTTATAATAGCACCAAGAGGACTGCCGTCATATTTCGTTGTATCCTGTGCAATGACAACAAATAATTATATTCTACTCTATTCTATATGCATTCACAGAGGTGCTCCATAGCGTCCTTATAAAGTGTGCTCGGCTGTCCTTTAGACTTCGGCACTGCATTGCATTTCGTCCACCATTTTGTTGCGGATACTTTCCGTGTCTTATGTTGAGCCCCGTCCCACCAATGGTTGCCTGAGCTGGGGATGCACTTTATGGTAACTTAATGGCCCGGCAGGGATTTATGGAGATGTCCTGAACACACCCTCTATAATAAAGCCTGCAAGACTATAAGAAACCTCAGGAGAATTGTTGTACATGCTTTGTGTATTCCATTTGTGTATTCTGCTATTCTGCTAAATAAATCTTTTCATACTTAGATCTGAAGATTACGATTCGGAGTGGTGTCCTCTAGAGTGGTCGAGGTAATCTGACTCAGCATGTAGTGGACGTTTATACCAGGGGAAGCATCTCTCTCACTTTCTCTCTCTGTCTCTGTGTGTCTTTCACCCATCCTATTTCCACAATTGATGAACAAAAAGATCAGCTGCCATTATTCTAAACCTTTAAAAGTTCATCACATTCACACAAGCTCTCACAGTCCGGCCTGAAAAATCAACATACAGCAAGCAGCCAGAGGGCTATTGACTGACCTTCCATACGCGTGTGTGTGTGTGTGTGTGTGTGTGTGTGTGTGTGTGTGTGTGTGTGTGTGTGTGTGTGTGTGAGGGAGGGCTTTGTGCGATCGTGTGTGTGTGTGTGTGTGTGTGTGTGTGAGGGAGGGCTTTGTGCGATCGTGTGTGTGTGTACGTGCGTGTGAGGGTGTGTGTGCGTGTTTGTTCACCTTGGCTTTGACAATGCAGCAGTGCAGAGCGTGGGCCTCCTGTTCATAGAGGAGGGAGAACTCTAGTAAGCCCAGAGTAGCTACAACAAACAAACACACAAGGACACATTATCATCTATTCAATTAGTACAATCTTAAGTGAAGCATTAGGTCAAATGTAACATTAGCTTAGGGCTACTTAGTTGCAAAAAAGACAGACACTGAAGCAGTGTAACAGTGTAACTACCGAAGCTAATAGTGTAGCCTTCTGAGCAATACTTTCTACATATGAAAGATACATTTTTCTTATAACATAGTTATAATATAACATTATATAATATAAATATCACACAAATATAAATAGTATATATACAATGAGTCTAATAAGTCTAATAATATAATTTCCAACTATCAAAACTGTAAATAAAAAGTAGGATCGATATTTTTTGATACATAACTTAAATTAATGTTTTCATATGAAATACTTCCAAGTAGGTCATTTTAATCTTACTGGACTCATCAGAGTCGTAGTCAACATCGTCATCCTCTGTCTGCTGAGGCGCGACTCGCGCTGGCGCCGGACTAACAGCAGCAGCAGCAGCAGCAGCAGTAGTACGCGCTGATGGGGAAGAGGAGACGAGCGGCTGTGTTTTCAACACGACGCCTGAAGAGGGCGCTGTGGTGCACCTCTCGAGGGAGCTACTTTCCACATCTGCCGCAGGGGCTTGGGGAGTTAGAATAGGGACAGAGACAGCACAGCAGCGTCACAATAATGTACATCTGTTCACGAAATGTTTGTTATCAATTTCCCTGAAGGAAACACAGGGAGGTAGCTACAAATACATATGTTTAATAAAATACAGCAATACTGATGTGATGTGTGTAAAACTTACCATTGTGCTGGCCTAGTTGGACTGTGTTCGGCGTTGGTTTGGGGAGGGGGTTAGCTCTCTCCATGGTTGTAGTTCTCTCTGCGTTTGTAGTTCTCTCTGCGTTTGTAGTTCTCTCTGCGTTTGTAGTTCTCTCTGCGTTTGTAGTTCTCTCTGCGTTTGTAGTTCTCTCTGCGTTTGTAGGTCTCTCTGCGTTTGTAGTTCTCTCTGCGTTTGTAGTTCTCTCTGCGTTTGTAGGTCTCTCTGCGTTTGTAGGTCTCTCTGCGTTTGTAGTTCTCCCTGTGGTTGTTCCAGCAGGCTGTCGTCTGTCCCCATTGGCCCCTGCTGAGGGGCCAACGCGGGGCCCAGAGTTCCCGTGTTCTGGCCCACTGGGTCTCTGTTGTGGCTCTGGGATCATGAGGACAACGGTCATCATTCATTAACACATACACACACACACACACACACACACACACACACACACACACACACACACACACACACACACACACACACACACACACACACAAGCATACACACATGCACGAACCCACACACATCCGCCCCAGGAGATCAATAAACAATCATCCAAGTGCATCCATGTCAGCTACAGTATATATACGTTCAACTGACACGTAGCTACTGTATGTACAGTATATATACATAGAACTGACATGTAGCTACTGTATGCATACATGCAACTAACATGTTCGCTACAGTATATACAAGTAACATGTTAGCTGCAGGATATATACATACAACTAACATGTAAGCTACAGTATATAAACATACAACTGACACGTAGCTACTGTATGTACAGCATAGAACTGACACGTAGCTACTGTATGCATACATACAACTAACATGTTCGCTACAGTATATACAAGTAACATGTTAGCTGCAGGATATATACATACAACTAACATGTAAGCTACAGTATATAAACATACAACTGACACGTAGCTACTGTATGTACAGCATAGAACTGACACGTAGCTACTGTATGCATACATACAACTAACATGTTCGCTACAGTATATACAACTAACATGTTAGCTGCAGGATATATACATACAACTAACATGTAAGCTACAGTATATAAACATACAACTAACATGTTAACTACAGTACATATACATACAACTAACATGTCAGGTACACTATATATACAACTGACAAGTAGCTACTGTATTTATATATACATACAGCTAACATGTAAGGTACATTATACATACAGCTAACATGTTATATACTGTATATGGCACACTCAACACACACCCAGACCCGCTGCACATTGAGAACCTTGTTCTGGTGGCTGGTCGCTGCCCTCCAGAGTCTGCTCCTCTGGTTCCCGGTGGTTGGGGTGGGCCCTGGTCTCTGCCCTGGTCTGGCTGGGCCTGGCGAGAGGCAGCGGGCCAGGCAGCACCTGCTGGTTCTGGCCCTTGTAGAACCAGGCCCCTGAACGCTTCTGTATCTGGACGGAGGGGAGGGGTAGGAGCCGATAAGACACAGTGTA